>NW_009192255.1:15326-22605 GCF_000690835.1 Fulmarus glacialis | reverse complement strand
GACGGGGCTCTGAGCAACCTGCTCAAGGTAAAGATGTCCCTGCCCCAGGCAGGGGGATTGGACTGGATGAGCTTTGAAGGTCCCTTCCAACCCAAACTATTCTATGGGTCGATTCTATGATTCCCTGAGCAAGCAGCTCTGCCAGCACACTAAGGGCTGGCAAACAGCACCCTGACACAGTCTGGGGCCACACACCACTTGAGACAGTGTCCCAAGGCACCCCCTGCATCTCACGCAGCTTCAGAGCCCTCTTGCCTTTGGGTTACTGGAGGTGGGCTCTCTTCATTTTTCTGGGCTCATTCACCCAGATGTTGCAACCTGCCCTACAAGCCATTCTCCAGGAGGTACAAGCCCAGGCCAGGCATGGTGGGACTGGAAAAGAGAGATCAGCATGGTAGGACTGCTCTCCTGGTCCATCAGGATGACCCTTGGGATGTTTAGCACAACTCCTCCTCACCTCCCTTTCTGCCTCCTCATGGTATCTGGCTGTTTCCAGGAGCTCCTGGAGCTGCTTTTGCACGAGGTCTTTGCTGGTGCACGCCCCAAGCGTCGTCCCGATGCATTTATACAGGAAGTTCTGGAAGAGCAAGAGGAACATTACCACCTCGTGAAACCCTACCGAGCCCTCGGAGGCAGACTGAGCTTGGTCACGCACAGATTACTCCTTGCAGCACGCTGGCGGCTCGTGCCCTAATGCGAAGGCGCAGGACAGAGCCCGGCCGTAAGCAGCTGGGACACTCGGAGCACCAGGGTGCACCGGGAGAGAAGTCCCACCGCAGAGCAGCGTTCGGTCCAAGAATGAGCCTCCCCACCGAGGCGCTCTCAGCTAAGCCTGACCAGCAGCTCAGTGTCAGAATACACCATTAACCCTGGAAGGGCACTGAGCCAACTGCATTCACCGGAGCCAGGAACAGGTATAACAAAACCCTTGTTCCTGCTCGGAGAGAAGCAAAGTCACCGCGACAGAGGGAGCACAAAGACAGATTTTCCAGCGATGCCTCCACAGCCCCTTTTTGACCAGCCGAGCCGGCCTCAGCTCTGAGTGCTCCTACACCCCTGCAGAAACACCAAGTCCTTCAGCAGCCACCTGCACGTGGGAGACCTCTTCCCTCCTGACCCACCACAGCGAGACCTCCCTGTCCTCTGCCCTCGCCAGCCTGGAGGTTACAGCCTTGCAGGCCACCCCTGCACGGTGCAGTCAGAAACGGGGTCCTTCCCTTCTGCACCAGAGAGCTCTGCCTGGTTCAGCTCGCTTCTCGCTCAGCTTAATTACAGGCCTGTTCACAGCAGAGGTACTGCAAGCTGCAGAGACCAGGAATCGGGTCTGAGCAGCACAGGCAGAACAACAGCCTGGCCAGGACCTCTCGAGCCAGCGATTCGGCTAAAACCCCTGCCCAGCCACCTCGCTAACCTCCTGCTTTTTCTTCTTCCCTCCTAACACCCCTTTCCAGTGCCAAGCTGTTGGCAGAACGATGCTTTCAGAAAGCACCAAGGGCTGGATCAGCCCTGCCCCGGCTAACATGCCGCAGCAGGAGGGGCACTGCCAGCCCGCCGATCCCTCCGCTCCCCGACACGATCACCTTCTCCAGCGGGAAGCCATTGTAGCTGTTCAGCTGCCTGCACATCTCTGTGACAAAATGGCAAATCCATGTGTTGTCAGAAACGGCCGCCAGCGTCTCCTGGAGGAACTGCGGGAGGGAGAGCCGGCGGCGTTTTCCGCCAGCCGCAGGCTGCAACAAACCCGCTCCTGGCTAAGCGAGGAGCCTCAGCCGGGAGGGGCGAGAGCAGTGCAATAAATAAAACACGGGGGGCTCGTGTCAGACATGCCCAGACCCTTGTCTGCACCACGCGAGCACGCACCCCCCGGATCACCACGGGAGGCTGCCCGGCCCTTCGGAAGGCAGGCTGCCCACCCTGGAGCGGATCCTGCCAGCGCACCACCGTCCCCCCGACTCCAGAAATGTGCCCTTTTCCTCAGGGTCAGGTCTCTTCCAAGATAACTGCACCCAAGTAACATTGCCATTATCAGAGGAGCAGGATGAGCCCCGACCAGTTTTAATTGCTTCTCCATGCCCTATTTTAAGGCTCTCCAATTAAGTGGGGAGACACACTTGGGACCGCTGTTCTCTGACCCACCAGCAAGCCTGAAAGCTCATTTTTAACTTTCCCTGCAGGAAATGCAAGTCACCCTCTGCGCTGACCTGCATCTCCGCTTCTGAAGTGACAAGACCCGGTAGCGTGACAACGAGTGACCATCTCTGCCACTACGGTCAGGGTGGGCGAAGGGGCATACCTGCCTCTGCAGACCCAGCCCGTGCTGCGCGGCGAGCCCAGCTGAGGGGAGCCCTGGAGCCGGTTGCCGCGTGCCCCCCCACCGCCCCGTTGCCTCCCCAGCACAGGGACCCTTACCAGCAGCAGCTTCTCTTCCCACTCCTTCTGGGACAGGGACTTCTCCGTGTTCTCTAGGAGAAAGCACATTTTTTACACTGGTTTCTCATCCTCGCTGTACATCACGCAGCAGGGGCAGACCGCCAGCAGGGGCAGGCCGCTCTTCAAACGCTGTGTGTCCTGTACTTGACACAGCGGGGCTAACCACTTGAGGCACAAAGGCACTCCTGGCAGGAATTAGTGGCACCAGGGTGATTAAAGTCCTTGATAAAATGGGAGATGGCACTTCTTCAGAGACCTTCGATGTACGGAGGGTCACCAGGCATGTGGGCAGTACCCCACCCTATCCTTGGATACCCCCAAGCATCTGGGAACACACAGTCCAGTTTGGAGAAGGTGATTCCAGCAGAGTTTCTCCCGAGCAGAAGCCCCTTCCTACCTTCTATGTGCTCCACCAAGAGAGGGACCTTCTTGCTCCAAGGCTGGTCCAGCGCGGGGTGGATGCTGTAATGCAATACGTTCAGCAGCCGCAGGGCAGCCGCCCCCCGGCAGTCTCCTACATACGGCTGTGAAGATACAACCTGAAAGTTTGGGGATGAACAAAGGGTGTTAGTGCAGAGAAAGTAATTTCCAGGTTGCAAGTCAGAAAATATGAAACAAAACACAGGAATGTGATATTGGGGAGTGATTGATCTCCACACCTCAACGAAACTACAGCTCCCTCCTTTTGCTCCAGCTGCTGACAGACAAATGTTGTCAGGAGAGCATGTCTCCTGGACTCACCCCTGGGCGAAGAGGAGCAAACCCAGCCTCCCTCGGGCTGAGGAACAGTTTCCCAAAGCCCTGTAAGAACAGCTGGAGACCTGCACCGCAGCACACCCCATTTACAGGGCTCTGGGTGTCTAAGAGGGAGTCTGAGCTTCCACAGCCTAGACGGAGACGCTCCTGTGTGCGGAGGGGATGGGGGTACCCCCCACCCAAAGGTGCACAGCGTTTCTGGATACGGGCACCTCTGCCTGAAGCAGCGGGGCGAACGGGGCATTCACCCCGCCTGTTTGCTGGGCAGGCTCGGTGCAGCGCAGCACAAGCTGCCCCTTCTCTTAGTCCATCTGGGACAGGGAGGGACGGTGCTTTCTTTGGATGTGCCGGTAACCAGAGAAAGGAGGAGCTCTGCCTCCAGGCCACTTACCAGCAGTCTTGTTGTTAGAGCATAGGGCGAAGGAAGATTTGCTACAAACAGAAGGGAAAAAAGCGTAAGACGGCATCTCCCACCAAGCACCCACGAAGCAGGCCAAGACTGCCTGGCTGGCAGACGAGTCCCAAGCTCGCACACCCCAGCGTCTGCCGGCAGAGGCTGGCACTGACCATTCAGGTCGTAACGGATAAGGGACGCGTTTTCTCCCTCCTCTTGCTTCTTTACGGCCAAACACATGAGGCTCTTGCAGAGTGGGGTCAGGGCGTTGGTGAACTGTATCGGGGTCACAAACTCCAGGAGGTACGGCCACAGAACCTGCCGGGAAAAGAGGAGCATGGCACTCGCCCTGCTTGCTGGCGCAGGGCACCCGGCAAGAGCCTGGCTGCGGGATGGAGACTCTGTGCCAGAGCATGGGACCGAGGCAGAGGAGGGGGAGATGCCAGGTCAAAGGCCTTTTGCTGATGGGGAAAATCGCCGAGTCCCCTTACGCAGTGCTATTGCCTGCGCTCTACTCCAGCAGCACCGAAGCTCCAGCTCCAGGGTGTTCCCTTTCATAGAATCACAGAACGGTTTGGGTGGAAGGGGACCTTTAAAGGTCATCTAGTCCGGCCCCCCTGCCATGGGCAGGGACACCTTCAACTAGATCAGGTTGCTCAGAGCCCCGTCCAACCTGACCTTGAATGTTCCCAGGGATGGGGCATCTACCACCTCTCTGGGCAACCTGCGCCAGGGTTTCACCACCCTCAGCGTAACAAATGGCTTCCTTGTGTCCAGTCTAACCCTACCCTCTTTTGGTTTAAAACTGTTGCCCCTTGTCCTGTCACTACAGGCCTTGGTAAAAAGTCTTTCTTACAAGCCCCCTTCAAGCACTTTAAGTATGCAATAAGGTCTCCCCGAAGCCTTCTCTTCTCCAGGCTGAACACCCCCAGCTCTCTCAGCCTTTCTCCATAGCAGAGGTGTTCCATCCCTCTGACGATTTTTTTGTGTCCTCCTCTGGACCTGCTCCAACAGGCCCAGAACCTTGAACTCAGTCCTTGAACTGAGGAATTCCAGTTGCCTGGAAGTTGCCTGACCACCACCTTGCTCCAGCCTTAGACAAGCTCGCGGGGAGGGTACACACAGGTCCTTCCCAAACCAAACCTCTGCCCGGCTCTCGGACCCGTGGGGATAGTGGCAATAGCTCCTACAAGGGTTGGGAGTGGCGACAACCCATCCTGCCTGGCATATGGGGCATCCTGCACGTCGCACGGGTGGTGCGGGCTGTGCCGAGGGCAGTGTGGGACCCCCAGCACCCGGACGGTGGCTCTGGGGCCAGCACCGACAGCCCCAGAGGCAGAGATGACTGTGCAGACTCAGACTCACGTTGTTCATCCTGTCAACAGTCGTGCTAAGGAGAAAGAGCGTATTGACGCTGATGCTCTGGACGCTGTCACTAGTGAGGTCATCAGCATCCAGCGGCTGCTTTTTGGGCTGCTGGAGGAGAGGGAAAGCGCAGGTCAGCACGGATGCTGCGGCAGGGCCGGCAGCCGGAGGCAGCTGGGAGCAGCTCTGGGCGACTCCCTTAGCGAACACGTTTCCCAAGCCGTCGAGATGGCACACCTGGCAAACAGCGTGCTGGAAGGAACGGGCAGAACCCGAAAGCCTCCTGGTTCATGGCCCATCTCCAGCATGTGCTCCAGTTCTACCCATGGAGCTCAGAGGGACTGCAGAGCTCCTGCAGCCCAAACCATCGCCCCTGCTCCTCTTTGAGGGGGAAAGGGATGATCTGAGCCCCAGGGTGCTTTTAGTCGTGCCCATGTCTCTGCAGCCCAGCTGGACAAGTGGGGCTGGAGGCAGCCAAGCCCCACGTAAGGGAGCTACCCCCACTGAGAGGGCAGCAGCCTGACCCAGCCTGGCTACACGGGGGACATGGAGCTGGCAGGAGGTGGAGGTCCTGCCAGCGCAGCCCCCGAGTCCTGGCTGGCGTCCTTTGGATGCAGGGACAGCTATCCCAATGGCACCTCTCCTGCTCCTCAGGTTTGCCCCCGCTCCTCCTTGCTCCAGAGGCAGGAACCACAGCACGCCATCAGGGGAAAGATGGGGAGGAAGCTGCAGTGCTGCTGCATGAGGGCTGGGGCGGTGGCGATGGCAAGGGGGACATCCTGAGGGTCTGAGGTGGGGAGCCTGCACTGTGGGGGTATAGTTGGTTGGGACGCTTTGGTCCGAGAGCAACCTGGGGAGGGTTGAGAGGCCGCAGGCGAAGCAAAGCAGAACATGCAGGCTTCTGCCAGCTGCACCGCTCCGCTGAGGACAGTGGTGGCCAGAGGCTGGATGGGAGAGCTCTGCAGGCTGCACTGCACATCCACGGACCTGGGTACTGGGCTGCCTTCCCCACGGGTCTGCCTAAATTGGTGCTGCGGGGAGCCAGAGGTGTGCACAGCTACAGACAGGGACTTGCCCGGTCCCACCTGGGTACCTTTCTTTAGGAGTTTTACCCCACCTGGATGTGCTTACCGCATCCGAGGGAAGGGCGCACTGGCGGACGAGGAACTCCATCATCGCCTCCCCGCCGGGCTGCTCCAGGTAGCCGTGGTGAGCCATGGCGCTGATCACCTGCACCACAGCCCGCTTCACCTGCGCGGGCAGAGCAGCGGCACCAGCATCGGTGCGGGGCGGAGGGGAGAAGCTGCGAGCAGGGGGGTTTCTGCCTGCTGCAGTGTCCTCCTCACAGCTGCCCTTCGCCACCTCCTCCTCCTCGGTAGCGGGGAACGTTACTACGGGTCTTACATACAGCCCTTCAACTGGGTTTGGGCTCTGCCAGCAGCAGCCGGGCTCCGCACAGGACAGTGGGGTCAGCCGCCCACGGCCACACCACCCACCACACGCGGTTAGGTCTGGCAGAGCAAAGTTTGTGTTCGGCAAGCGGGACGCGCCCTGTGACCATGTGAGCTGAGTCACCAGCAGCCTGGTGCTCCTGGCAGCGCCGTGCGTTTTCCTTACACGCAGCACTCCAGGCAGGGCCACGCTTCACAGCGGCAATACTCCCTGCTAGGCAGGGCTGCCTACGCTCAGACATGCTCTTTGCACAGGGCACAGACGGAAAACCAGTCCCCATGTGCTCCCCCATTACTGGGAGGGGTATCTTCTGGGCATGTCGGCAGAACTGCCAAAACCCCAACCAGAAGAGAGATGAGCAACAGGAGGCGGCGGAGGACAGCCGGGCTGTTTTTTTTTACGGCTGTGCAGGGCCCCAGAAATAAACCCCCACCCCTGAAGTAGACCCGCAGAAGAGCAGAAGTTCAGCTTACCTTATTGTTGCCGTCTTGCAGAGGAAGTCTCATAGACGAAAGAATGAAGGGCTTTTTAATCTCCATTTGAGAGGCTGAAAAAAAGATGACAGACTCTGAAGCTCGGTGATGCTCTTGAGCTGCCAAGGACAGAGCTGCTGATCCCGAACATCCCCCAACAGGGAAGGTTTTGTCCCTTGTCCCCCTTCCCAGCGGGCCGGGCCGCCAGACTGGTTTCCTTCTCCCCGGACCCTGCAGCCAAGGATGGGTTCGTCTCCTCATCCCACTCATCCCAGGTCCCAGCAGGGGAAGGAGGGGACGCGTGGAAAGGAACCCATCGGAGGAAAGGGAAAGCCTGCCTGGAGCCCTAAGTGCACAACCTGCTCTGCACCTTCCTGCTTCGAGACCCCGACAGGGACCGCGGCTGGAC
>NW_009192255.1:9745-15104 GCF_000690835.1 Fulmarus glacialis | reverse complement strand
GGGACTGCGGCCGGCCGGGCGGCAGCCGCCCCAGTACTCACGGGCACTGTTGATGATCTGCCTCATGATGAGGAGCGTCCCCACACGGGTCCTCTCGTTGCTGCTCTCCAGCTTCGGGAGGAGGAAGGCCAGCACACGGTCAGGGCATGAGCAGGCTGCGGGAGCCAAATCAACTGTCACGGACGCACGTCATCCCGGGACGGCACACAGCCTAGAGATTCGGGATGCAGGCACCGCATCCCCTACACGGCGGCATCCCGCCCCGCATATCCCCACGTGCGACTGGGGGCTGCGTGCCTGCTGCACGTGCAGGGCTTTGCCTGCTGCATCAAACCGCGTGGAGTTTGGAAAGCGCCGCTCCTCTCCCGGCCGTGCGGGGCAGGCAGCTCCCCGGGGAAGCAGCCTGCTGCTGTGCCACCCGCGAGCCAGGCTAACCAGCCCATCCTGCTCTTCACATCCAGACCTGAGCTTTTCTCGGGCGCTTTCAGCAAATTTCCTGCGCTCTCTAGGGAGCTGAAGGAGTTTAAATTATACCTTCCAACAAGTGCTGCCCCGTCTGTCAAAACATTTTGATTGTTAAAAATAAAACCAGTCTATGGATGCTGAAATTGGAGCAACACCCGTGGGCATTTGAGAGGCGTGTTTGGGGAGGGATGGGCTGCTCCGAGGCAGGGTAGCCTGAAGATTGCTCAGGCAAAGGCAGCTGGGCTGCAGTTTTGCCTTCACAAACGCTAGCAAGAAAGGGACATCACCCAACCGTGACTCAGCAGCAGTTTGTCACACCACTGCTCTGTTTCTGGCAATTGCACACGTCTGTGCCACAGCCACTCGGTGAGGAGAGCCAAAACCGGGGGAGACAGGGCTCCAGCCAGAGCTCCATGCACAGGCTGGGAACGTATCAGCTGTAGGTCAGCCCACATCTCCTGCTCAGTCTGACCATAGGGGACCCTGCTGTGCTCTGAACGTTTGCAGTAACCCGGAATAACAACTGCATTAGCTGTACACAAGATACAGCAACAAGGAGTACGGATGAGCAGGGTACCCCCAAAGTCAAACTACATCTACTGCCCCTCACCACAGGCATGGCATCTGCAGACCCTGGCTCCTGGAGAGGTCTCAGTGGGCTGGTACAGCCCAAAAGGCTCTGAAGAAACCTTTGGAACCGAGGCGCCTTTGGGAAGGTCCCTGGAAGGGGATGATCAGGCCTGAGGCAGCAGTGAGCTCCAGGGGAGCGGAGCTGGCCCCATGCTCTTCCTCAAAGAGCTCCAGCAAGAGATGCTCTCCCTGGACGCCAGCCTTCAGGGACACGCAAAGCTTCTGCCCTCTGCAAGCCTGAAGCCATGGGCTGGAGCCAGGACAGAAACCACCACCCTCCCCTCCCTCGTGTCTCCCCACATGGCTAAGAGACATCCACGATATCCCCCAAGCCCAGCCGAGACCGGGGGGAACAAACCCCTCCATTCACCACGCACAACTCCTTGGAGAGGACCATGGAACACCAGGCGAAACCCCAGCCACAGCGCAGCACACCCACACCTCTCCCAGGAGTTTGACCTGCAGGTGCGGCAGGCGTCGGGACAGCCACGCCACGTCATCCCTTACCCAGGACAGTGAAGCACCGAAGAACCTCAGTGTGATTTTTAACAGTCAGGGGGACAGACGGATCTGCAGGAGCACAAATCTGTTGGAGAAACAGCTGCGGTCAGGGATGTTACCCAGAACAGGCGCTGGCAGGCTGCAGACCCAGCCCTGGAGAGGCAGAGCTGCGCTCGGCACAGGCGCGGCGCCGAGATTCGGGACAGACGAAGCCCTGGGCTGGTGGGTGACAGCATCCCACGACACGGATGCCCAGAGCAGTGCTTTCTGCCTGCTGCTGGCCGAGCAGAGCTCTGCCTGCGCTCGCAGCAGGTTAAGTCATCTCAGGGAGACCGCTTGGGAACGAGGTGCCTGCTCAGGAGCTGCGGGCTCCTCCGTTATCTAAACGTGCCCCACCACCCAGCTGGGACCACTGGCTGCCTCCTCTGGAACCTCTTCAAAATGAGTCAACCCTTCCGGGTGCTATTAAAATAATTCAGGCTCTTAATTCAATTTACGTTGCAGCAAGGACAACGTGCATCTGCTTACTCTGGTCTGCCAAAATGACACTTCGGTCTGCAACCGAGCCAGGGCTGCTGTGTGAGGCCAGCCACATCCCACAGCCCCAGAGCCACAGAGCTGCCGCTCTGCAGCCACGAGCAGCTTTTGCCTGTCGAAGCCCATCATCAAGAAGCAGTTCCTACAAACGGCACCGTTATTGTACTCGGTTGTTATGCATCACTTTGGTAAAGTGTGTATTTTAAAGGCCAGCCTCTCTGCTGAAGACTTCCCAAGACTCAGAGTCAGTTAAGTATTAAAAAGAAGCGTTCAGACCTGTTTTCAGCCCCAGGAGCATGATTTTAAGCGTTTAGTAATACAACAGACCTCGCACCCCTGTGGCTGAAGAACGGCTGAGGAGGAGCCCGGGCTCGGCAGCCTGAGAAGGGCTCCTGCACGCTGCTGCACGGTCACTGCTCCGTGGCGAGTCAATGCCCTCGCTTATTCTCAAAGAGCAAACTTTTTAAAAGGTCCATTGATTTTGAGGTGTTTGTTTTCAATCTGCTGCATAACTGTGCAGCCAGCGCTGCTCTCATTTCAGACAACTTGACTGTGCATGTGACTCCTTCAGTATATCGCATCCCAGAGCCCGAGGGCTGGCAACACCACTGGTGAGCAGCAGAGAAGCCGAGAGCCTCAGAGGGGCATGACCAGGGGACAGAAAAGCTGAGCAGGCAGCATGCCCCGATCTCAGGCTGATCCAGGGGAAGCCTCAAGCCCTGCAGACCGAGCTTATGGCCAGGCTCCAGCGTTATACCTCACAAGAAGCCCACCTTTCCCCCCAGCACCCTCCTGAGGGCGGCTGCTCTCCACCCAGCCCTTACCTGGGGGTGCAGGGTGCCCAGGAGAGAGTCCAGCTGCACATCAAGGCTGCGGCTGCCGATGTTGACAGAAGCTTCCAGGATCTGGCAGAGGCTCTGCTCAGCAAGAAACCAGGTCACAGTTAGCATCAGGAAAATGCTTGGGCTCCAGAGGAGGACAGAGGATCGCGGCCTCCGTGCTATGCCAGCCCCAGGGGACGGACTGCAGGCAAGAGCAGTGACCACGAACCCACCACGGCGGCAGTGAGCGGCATAACCCGTCTTCCACAGGGGGACACAGCTCAGGCGTTCCCGAGAGCTGCCTCTTCCCCCAGTGCCATTGCAGGAGGCCACAAAGAGGCAGGCTGGCTACTGCAAGCCACGGCTGGGTGCACGGTGAGAACCAGGCACACGGCACAGTGCCAGGAGACGGCAGCAGAGATGGGCTGCAGCCCACTCCATCCTCCCAGATCGTTGGGCACAGCCACCCAAGGCTTGGGCTCAGTAGCAAGAGGGATCACGATGCAGGGAGAGGGAATCTCGCATGGAAAAGGCAGTTGCAGCCCAGTCCAGCTGGGCGGAGGCAAGGCGCGAGCTGCATGACACCATCAGTAAGGTAAGGACTAAGATCATTTTGCTGCTGCCACTTTCCCATGCAACCGCACGCTGCTCTCTGGGATGGGCAGAGCCGCTGCTCGGCATCGCTCCTGCATTCACGGACGGCTGTCGGCACCGCCGAACCGCAGTCCAACCCGTAGCGGCAGGCAGAGGTACGCTACCCACCCTACGCCCCAGCAAGGCTCCCAGTGAATAGGACTGGGGACAGGTCCTCGGCCAGCGTCACCTGCCCTCGGAGCCGCTTACCTTGGATATGTAGAAGGCCTCCGTGTGCTTCTTGTAGAGGGCGAGGATGCCTGGAATCAGCTTAGGGAGCTGCTCCTCCAGCTTCTCACTGGGCATCAGGTAACTCATAGGTCCCATAGCCTCCACCACGGCCAGTCTCAGCTGCAGGGAGAGATCGTGCGTGTGGTCAAACCTGAACAGAGAGGTCTGCCACAGCATTGCTCCACTGCTACGGCGCTGCTCTTCCTGACGCTTCTGAGCCTCTGAGCAGAGGTGGGGACAGCATTTCGCCTGGCATTGCCAGTCTAATTGCAAGAGGTGCTCAGCAGAGAAGGGGGACGTCCGAAGATGTCATTCATGCAGGCAGAGGACAGAATCTGGCCGGCCATCTCCCAGCTCTGGCATATGCCCAGACTCTCCCCCAAAGGGCTGCAGAAGCACCCCATGCTCTGCTTTCCAGCAACGGGGAGCAAGCGACCCGTTCTGCACACGTTATGTATGGGACACGAGGACAGAGGGAACCGAGCAGAGCTGCAGAGCTCAAGGAGAAAAGCATCTAGCCCTAAATCGGAGCTGGGGGCTTACTCTTCTGGGGGCCACGTCCTTACAAGAGGGCACAGCGGAGACATTGCTTCCCTGTCCCCCCACATCCGCACCTTGGCTTCCCGGTGCTGCAGCCAGCTGTTGAAGAGCACTTCATACGCACTGAAGATCTCGTTTGAGAAGGTGTCCTTCCTGACCGTGGGGTCCGGGGCCTTGTCCAAGTTCGCCAAGTACTCCTGGATGCTCTCACTGAAGTGCTGCAGAGCTACGAGACAGATCGCGTAGTTAGATTTTCCAGGCGTACAAGACAGTGTTTGCTTTAGCCCCTCCAGAAAGCAGATGGCTGACGTGCTGTTTTACTGGGCAGCATCTCAAGGGATAGCAGATGCACCGGGACTCTCCCTGGCAGGCTGAGAGACTTCCTGAGAGGTGCCCTGGCTACCAGGGATCCTGGCAGGCATCCATGCCAGAGACACACGCTGCTTCCTGGGCCAGAGCCGATATAACCAACTCCAGAGACCCAACTCCGCTGACCCGTGGTAGCCTGGATTTGCCACACAGGTCATTTCTACGCATTCGTTAGCAACTAGGATGGCCAAGAATCACAGGCTGTGGTGCGGCCAGAGCACCACACCTCAACGAGTTCGTCTAGTCCCTGGGCCAGCAAGCGTTGCGTGTGAGCACATGTTATTTTTCCACTTGCGAATTGGACCGGTGACGAGAGCATGTTTGTGTAAAGGTACCTGTCCTGGCCCAGACACAAGGCTCAGCTAGAGACTGCTGACTGCAGGGGATACCCATCTTCCATCTCCCCCCCGAGGAAGCCTTCGCCACGGTTTTACAGGGTTTCCCAAGGCTTTACAGAGTTCCTGGGGCAGCCGAGGGATCACCTAACACCAGGAGCAGGTCTCAGCTGACAGCACCCGAGGGCTGCAAACACCCCCCTAGTTTTACTTGGGGAATTATCCAACAGGGGAGCACGCCAAAAGGGCTCCCAGCTTCAGGAGCTCCTGCACAGGGTGTTGCTCCAGATGCTCAGC
>NW_009192255.1:9072-9547 GCF_000690835.1 Fulmarus glacialis | reverse complement strand
GCGCATGTGCACAGACCCTGCTTTCCCTCTGCAAGCTGCCAGGGGCACGCCTGCGCTCCCTTCCTTCACCCCTTACTGCACAGCCAGGCTTTTCCAGCTTCCTCACCCTCTGCTCGCTGTTTCCTAACCAGCGAAGCAGCCTGGGGCTTGCAGAGCCGGGAGCGTGCCGCCGCCCCGGCCAGGTCCAGAGCCCTGGCTGCCGGCACCGCCACGGGCCACCGAGCACCAGAGTGGGACCTGTGCGGGGTGAGGCTGGGGCAGAGGGCAGAGGAGAAGGATCACAGCCTGCTCAAGGGTGGAGGCACCTCCGGAGCCCACCTGGTCCCAGCCCCGGCTCAAGCAGGGCCACCCGGAGCAGCTAACCAGGACGGGCTCACCGGCCCCTCTCCTGCTAGAGAGGGACGGCTCCTGCGGGCGGTCCTACAGCAGCACCGCGGGGAAGGGGCTGCTGCGCCCATGGGGTACCCACGGGACT
>NW_009192255.1:8568-8915 GCF_000690835.1 Fulmarus glacialis | reverse complement strand
AACAAGCAGCTGGCCCCGCGTCGTAGCAAGACGTGATGGAGGAGCCCAGCGTTTCTGGCACAACCGCCCGGTGCAGTCTGACCGGTGCCCACACTACCAGCTGGGGACTCCGGAGCCCGGTCGTGCCTGATGCCTCATGCCCACGGGACCGAGAGGCCAATACGGCCCCCGAGGATACGAGATGACGTGAGGGCACGCCAGCTCTCCGGGCCGCCGCACGAGCTTGATGCACCCACATTATCTCACCCAGAGGAGGAAGCAGGAGGAAGAGGAGGAGAGGGGGCTCCCAGGAGCAGAGCCCGGGACCCTGCCGCCCCACGGCGCCGCACGCTGAGGCTGACGTGGCA
>NW_009192255.1:8190-8547 GCF_000690835.1 Fulmarus glacialis | reverse complement strand
CCCTCCTCGCCTACGGCGGTTGTTTATTTTCAGCCCAGTAGGATCAGAGATGCTGAGTCACTCCACAACCTCGTACCAAAGCCAGATCATTTCAATCACATGCCTCCTCACCCTTGCCGCGACCCAGCCGGTGGCACACAAGAAAGAAGTACTGCAAGTACTGCCCTGCCTGCTGGGAGAGACCGCTGCCCTCGGGGCCGAGCCCTGGTCTGCTGCTGTCCTTAATGGGGGGCCAGAAACCCCCCAGCCTGCTCCCCACGGCTCAGACGGATGGGAAGGGCTGGGAGGGGACACAGGGATATGGACCACCAGCAGAAGGGCCCGATGCTGCACAGTGGAGCTTGTGCTGCTGAGAAA
>NW_009192255.1:7676-8027 GCF_000690835.1 Fulmarus glacialis | reverse complement strand
TGAATTCCCGTCGATGCCCACCTTGGAGGGGTCAGGAAGGTCCCCAGCTCACCCCCGTCACACCCAGTGCCTTTCTGGCGCAGGGAGCGAAATCTAGACCCCATCTTCACTCCATCTCCAGGCTGGAGTCAAAACACCCTTGCTCAGGTTAAGTCCTCCTAAAGTTTCTGTGACAAGTTTGTCTTGACAAAAGTGAACACGTCTAGCCCAAAACACCACCTAAAAGTCCTCCCCCAGCTTAAAGCCAGGTGGATGCGAGGGCAACGAGCAATGTTATGCCTGGCTTTACTTTCTTTTTGTTCTTTTTTTTAAAAAGCTTGTAGCCAGGAGCCCGGGGGCAATAGCTACTCC
>NW_009192255.1:1712-7654 GCF_000690835.1 Fulmarus glacialis | reverse complement strand
TTAGGACAGCGCTGGGAAGCTCATTCCCTTCCCTACAGCGGGGCCGCCGAGGGCAGCACCACTCCCAAGTCAGAAAGCGGTACCTTGCAGATTCCTCCAGAGCGGTAAAACCAGGATCACATCCCCACATCCACATCTCCATCCCCGCATTCAGCCCAGATCAAGCTCAATGTAACTGTTCTGCAGTCTGATACGTCCTTGTCCCTGTCCCTCCGCACTGGGCCACCCCGGAACAGCAAAACCACCCCAAAAAGCCGCCTGCGTCACACAGTTGTGCTGACTCCAGAGTAACCTCATCTGCCTTTCAGTTACTGAAAACTTTGGCAAAAAATTATACAGAAACCATACGGAGCCAGAAATCCAGCACGCCAGCAAGCGACGTCTTCCGAGTTTCACAGACATCCCCTCCTGGCAGCCCGATTTCGGCACCGTGGCCTCCTCATGCTTTCAGGAAGGTCTGGGAAGGCACGTCCGCCCATGCCCCAGCCCTCAGCCCGGTTTTCCGCACGCTCCGAGGTCAGCGGTGGACAGGAGCGGTCGTGAGGGGCTGACCGTGGGCAGGCAGGGGTTTCGGGATCAGGGCAGGACCTGCTCCAGACCCGCACGGGGCTGCTTAAAGATGCTCATCCCCTCACGCTCCCCAGCGCCGGCAGCACTTTGGAGACTTCATGTGCTTGAGGATATGAGTTAAGAGATTGCAAGTACTCCGCAAGAGCAACAAACCGACTGTGCCTCAGCGGCAGCAGCTACAGAGTCGTTTCGGGAGGAACACGTGCAGAGCCGGGACGTCACATTTCTCAGGACCAAGCAAGGAGAGCGGGGAGCAGAAAGCCAAAAGAAGTGATTGCTGGAAGTAATGAAGGAGAAAGAGCTGCTGATGGCAGAAGGCTGCTCCAGAAGGAGCCACCCCAACCACAGAACCAAGTTTTACCAGCCCCACGGGCCATGCTGGTTCTCCCCGCCGTGCCCGAGCAGAAGGATCCCTTCTCCGCAGGGCCCGGCACTGCTGCTAAGCCATCTCGGACAGGAACAGCAGCAGACCTCCCGTCTATAAACACGTAGCCCGCTATCCGCGATCGCCTGCAGCCAGCCTAAACTACCTGAGCTGCCAACACCAACAACCCCCACGGCTAAACCAGCTCAGGGGTTTGGCTGTGCTCGATTGAAGGAGGATGCTTCGTATTCACAGAGATTGCCTGACCTTGGCTCCGGCTTTCTGAGAACGCGCCTGTACAGAAACAGCTTGAGACTTGCACGTTCCTGCTTTGAGCTCAACAGAATAGAACAAGAGCTCTTAAGGTCGAAGCAGCCCCTCATGTCCAACAGTGTAAAACTGTTACTGGACTGCAGCAGATCCCAGTAACGAGTTCAGACACAAACCTCATTGTTTCTAGGAGAAGTAGGTGCTGCTGAATGTAGCCCTGCAGTTTACAGGGCTGCTCGGGAGGCTCCCACTCATCCCCTTCATTCCTTGACACACAGAGCCATCTTAGCATTCCCAGGCCTTGGGCGTAAGTACCAGCGAGAGATAAGAGCGACTGCACCGGCGGCGCGCTCCAGCAGCTCCTGTGGTGTCCATCAGAGCCCTTGAACCTGCACTCCCCCAGACCACCTTTTATTTTTGCCCAGCTACGGAAAGAAAACCACAAATCCTGAGGATCCTCTGCTGGACGTTAACAAGGCTGTCATTTCATGCCCGACTGGGGCTGCGCACCGTCCTGCGGTCCGAGATGCAGACGCTACCGCCCCGCACTTGGGAGAGCATCTCGCTGGTGAACAAACACAAAGCAACTCGGGCCAGGAGCCACACCACGACGGGCCACCGTGGGTCAGCTCTGGTTAGAGACCAAGGGACAGCCCAGTAGGCTGTTTGCCAGCTGTGGAAGTGCCGGTACTTCTGCATCAAATCCCGCTGCACAAGCGGCGGCTTTCAGCAAGCCCAGGGCTGGAGGAGGGCGTCACAAGAGGGGAGCCCCGTGACATCCTGCCAGCCCACCAGAAGCGTCACATCCTGAAACCAGCTTATGAGAATTACTCCTCACAATTCCTACCAGGGCTAACGCTTGCGCTGTTGCAAGGTGCCAGGTTCATGGTCTTAATAAAGGGACAGCCTGGTTTATAAGAGGGTCTCGCATAGCGCATCCCACCAGGCCAGTCACCTCGACCTGAGTCAGAGCTCTGGAGCATCCATCTTTGCCAGAGGAGAAAGCGAAGGGCGCCAGTATTCACTGGGCTACGAAATGGGAGTGACAGGGATCAGCTAAGAGATGGAGAAGGACTTTTGCTGGATCCCAGTGACCTAGAGCAGACAGCTATCCATCCCTCCCCAGAGCCAGCCAGGTCCCTGCTCCCAGACATTCAGGAAAGGTCCATCCTAGCCAGCTCTCCAGCCCCCATCCACAGTCCCTCCTTTTCCAGGGAAGGGAAAAAGTCTCCCACGACACATCTAAAATCACCGCAGTCTCAGAAGATCCAGAAAAACCTTACCGTAGCAGAAGACAGACTTCATGTGGTCCTGTTTGGCCATTCCCAGCATGGGCAGCATCGTCCCGAGGATGGAGTTGAGAAAAGGCACCATTCCGAACACTGGGAAGGAAGCAGATGTGCACTTGCAGCAAACACCTACGTGCCGCTCTGCAGCTGCCCCAGCCTACGCCGGACCCAGACCCAGCAGGACTGCACAGGCACCCGAAGAAACCCAGCTCGCCGCAGCCGGGCGTTCGCTGCCAGCCAGGAGCCCGATTCTGGCACACAAGAGATGCCGACAGCGCCAGGAGGGAGCTGGCCACCCCAGCACGCGGTGGAGACAGCACTAGCACAGCAGCAGCTCAGTCCTCCAAGCCCCCGAAGTCCACAACTGTTTCTCAAAGTTGGTGAGCTGCAGGCTGTGTCCCACTTGCTGCTGGCATCATCAGATCTTTCTGCAGCCAGACTTCTTTTCAGAAGCCCTATCCTAGAATTATCATTTTTAAACCCAGTCTTTCTGGGATGGCTGGAAATAAGAGCCCAGCAGGGAATTCTCTAAGGACAAGGGCCAGGCAGCTCCAACTCCTGCTGCTTTTAAGCAGCAAACATCTTAAAGAGATTCAGCTGAGCTGTGAAACCCACTTTTACAGGGACTCAGCTCCTCTGCGCGCTGGGAATTGCCAGGAACGTGCCGGGTACCACTGATCGCGCTCCACTTTGCCATACTGCTGTTTACTGGTTTTTCAGTGCATCTCATCACTAAGTTATTTTGCAGAGCAAACACCTCAGTTGTTTAGCAGCATCAAGTCTAAGCTGTAAGATCCCGAGAAGTTTGTTTTGAAGCATGCTGGCTGGCTCAGCACGCACGATGCTGTGGAGGTGCCCCACTGCAGAGCTATTTGGCTACAGTGTGAACCACAGCACCTGAAGCACACAATACTTCCACGGTTCTTTCCAACGCAGACCAGCAGCCGCACACAGAGGCGGCAGGTTGCCAACTCACCGTTCGACACAGAGAGGTTTGCAAACGTCTGCATGACGAAGTAATGCGGCAGGATTCCTGGCTGAAACTTAGTGAGTACCTCCTCCATCACCTTGTTGATGAAGCGCTGCCCCACCGCAACAAGGACGTTGCTCGCGGCTTGCTGCCAGTCCCGGATCACCTCCTGGTATGGACGAAGGAAACCACATCAGAACAGAGACTGCGTCAGACACGCGGCCTCCCCATGAGGCCATTTAAATGCCATGCGTCGTGCCCGGCTCCAAATGCCGTGGGGAATTGCACAAGGCAGGCTAAACAACAGGCTCAAGGCTCAGACCTGATCTTTCCCCCACATGGACCCGCATCCCCTCGAGGCACTGCCTCCTTCCTGCTCCAACACCCGCCTGCCTGTCCAGGTCCTTTTCAGCATCTGAATTTTATTTAGCTGTGTATGCATGCCGTGCTGGGAGAAAACCGTCAGCCAAACCATCCTCATCTCTCCCCAGAGAGGAACGTAGCACATCCCCTACTCCCTCGCCGTTCCAAGTCCAGAAGATGGCACGTAACTAGCTCTTCCCTTCCACGAAGTAACTGCTACTGCTGGGGCAGCCCCAGACACGCAGCATTTACTGCGACGACGGCATCAGGGGCAGAAAGGGCCCAGCCAGGAATGACAGGAGGAGCCAGAGCTTTCAGGTCATACCTTTGACTTGGTCATTTCATTAGACGCCAGGAAGATAACCACCTTCGCTATGCTTTTGTCCAAGAGGGCAATGTTGTTCTTCACCACAGTTTCCATTGCCTTCAGGATGATCACCCGGTGAGGGTAGGCCAGCTGAAAAGGGAGGGAGAAAGCAGCCGGTCAGCCAAGCTGCGCACAGGCGCTGCGGCTGCCCCGGGGCAAGTGAAACCTGCACATCCCAGAGCTGCCCGGGCTGCGAGATGCCCAGCAAGGGACTGGCTAGCATTTCTACCACGCAGCCTGCACAGGAAAAGGCAATGATTTGAACCACCAACCAGCTGTACTCCCTTTCTGATCCACGACAGCATATTATCGCCATTTCTTCACCTGTGCAACTCCAGCACCTTGGACCAGACTTCTCAGCCAGCTGGTCCACCACTCTTAGCCCAGATCCCCCCAGGTATCTCCCTTGCTTGCTGACAGAGCCAATATCCCCAAGCCACTGCGAAGTATTTCTCATCCTGCTGACATTCCCAGGACCGAGCAAGCAGACCCCTACCTTGTCATGCTGCCGGAGGTACTCGTCACAGGAGTTGAGGATCTCCTCGGGCTCAGATTCCCCCAGGTAGCACAAAGCATTGTAGATCTGCTCCTGGACTAGCAGGTCCTTATCTGTGGTGGCATCCATCAATGTCGTAGCAAGCCCTGAGCAAGACAGGCAAGTTGCAAAGATTTTGTATTCTCTGAACATCTCCCGGACTAACAAGAGCAGCAACAGAAAAGCCTACACCTCCGAGCATTTTCATCCATCCTTCCGTGAGCCACGTGCGCAGCTAAATTAAGCTTCACCGGCCCTTTTGTTTCCCACTCGACAAGCACCTACCAAAACCCTTTCTTCTGGGCTCACCACCCAAGATAACTCACCTTTAACATGAAGACACCCTGCACGTGGCCCTTCCCTATCCCCCAAGCGCTTATTCATCCTCACCCCCCAAGCTGGGCTGGACACTTCACAGGGTTTTTTACTGCAGACCCTACAGATACTGCTCAGCACCACGTCAGCCTCTGAGCCAAGGTGAACTTGGCTCTAAGGTTTCTCGCTGGAGCGGGGAGAAGGAGGGATTTATTACACCGGAGATTTTAGACCAGGGCTGGGCACTGGGGGACGTGATCCGCTGTACAGCCGGGCACCGGCACTGTCTGAGGTGCCTGGGGAACCTGCACAGGGCTGCCACGACGTGGGACCTACCAAGGGCACATCCTTGAGGGTCAGGGGCTGGAGGAGCCCCGTGGTCGTGCTGCTGAATCCCACCACCAGATGAGGCTCTACGAGGGTGAGCGGATGCTGTCAGTTAGGAGCTAATATCTGGCAAAGTTCTCCCTGGTATTCCCATCCCTCCGGCCACGCTAACCAGCTGCCACTTGGGAACAGCCCTGGGAGCACAGGCGACGGTGGCCCTTGTCCCCTGGGGTACCGACAGCAACGCGCCGTCCCCAAGCACAACACCCTCCGCTGCCCAGGGTTACGGGGCCCCTATTAAAAACGCTGCACCAACGGCCGACCCGGCAGCGGGACGGAGCCCACCGAGGTCCTGCCAGCGGCAAACGAGGCGCCTGCATCGCTGCCGTGGCCAGAGCCGCCCCCTCACACCCCTCAGCCAGCCACTCTGCTGCAAGAGCCTAATTGTTCTTGTGCAGCAGTGTATTTCTCATCAGGGCCGTTGTCGTAATAAGGTTAATTAGTTTCAGAGCAGAGTGAGCGCTCTGCAAAGAGCCTGTAGAACACTCTGGGGCTAGTGACTGCGCGTGGCC
>NW_009192255.1:371-1681 GCF_000690835.1 Fulmarus glacialis | reverse complement strand
CAGAGGCGCAAAGACCCGCCAGGACGCCCAGCCCCGAGGGGACGCCACGCTGCCTTGAAAGCGTCGGTGGCCGTCACTGAGGGTGGCACAAGGAGGGTGACAGCATCCCTCGTCCCTTCTCCTCCTGCTGCAGCCAGTGCTTCCAGGCCAGGAGGAGCTGCCTGTCCCCGCGTCTGCCTGAGCGGCCACACGGTCCTGCCCCAGGGCTCACTCTCAGCCCACAGCCGAAAGACACCCCGCTTCGGGGGTTTTCATTTCCCAAGGCAGGGGGTTGCGGAGACGTTTGCCATGCTGTCACGTTAAAGCCAACGTGACCTGGTGCTGCTGCTGAAGGTAATCCCTGCTCCCACCCCAATACACCCCTTCCCTGTGGCTTAATTAAACCAGAAAATTCTTTATTGTCTTAAAAAAAAAAAAAAAAAAGAAGAGAGATTCATTTCAAAGCTGGCTGGGATTAATTTAGGAAACGCGCAAGGGTTTACACCAGTTTAAACAGTTAGAGACTATTTAAGCTTATGCAATTTGCAGCAGAGACAAGGCCTGAGATTAATTTCTAGGGCAGGGAATTACTGTGCACGGAGAACCACTCCCTCCTCTCGTCCCCGACCAGTACGTCTCTCCAGATGCTGCAGAGAGCTACAGCAGCCCGGGTCCGGCAGCTTCGCTGTGTGCTCCACCGCAGAGCTGAGCTCCCCTCAGGGCACCGGCAAGGCAATTTAGCCTTATTAGTGAGAAAGACTTCCCACCCGGCTCCATCCCCACGGAAGCGGCGCAGAAAAGCTGTGCTGGAGCTGGGCAGAACGAACAGCCCAAGGTGAAGGGGGGCTGCGGCCAGAGGGAAGGAGACTGCCACGGCAGGGCCGGTGCACTGAAGTCCCTTGCCCGCTCCCACCGCGCTCCTGCACTCACGTTTTATCCGTGATTCCGTCATGCTCCGTGTTTTCAGCTTCCCCACCAGCAGAAGGCAGTCGGCAGCTTCCTCTGTCTCAAACCCGGGGATCCCTGGGGAACCTATTTTTACGCACTGCCTTTACTTTCACGGAGAAGAGGGTTTGTGGTTCTGGTCCAGATCGGAAAGCTAACGCTGGGCGCAGCGAGGTGGAGGCAATGCTCTACAGCAGCCGCGGGGAAGGCGAAACACCAGCTCCTTGCAGGCAGACGATCGCCTGCCCGAGCTCTGCTTCCGTGAGGCCGGCAGGCAGCAGGCGCTGTGCTTCCATCGGTCCCCAGGACCGTCCCTACAGAGGTCGGAGCCGGCGGGAGCGCATCCCGGGCTCCGCTCCCAGCCGCCTCTCACTTCGCGACCTGCA
>NW_009192255.1:0-220 GCF_000690835.1 Fulmarus glacialis | reverse complement strand
ACGCCTGGTGTCTGCAGGAGGAGCTGAGGCCAAATATTTGTCCCAAAAACCACGAAGAGCGAAGGAGCGAAGTTCCCAGCGCCTGGGAAGGCCGGGAGCCCTGCCACCGAGGCAGAGGTGGGCTCAGCTCCTTCAGCTGACCTCCGCCAGGCCAGAAAAAAAGCAAAATAAGATTTGCTTTTCAACAAAATAAGATTTGAGGGCCGACATTCAAGACTTC
>NW_009192254.1:0-20027 GCF_000690835.1 Fulmarus glacialis | reverse complement strand
TGATTCTATGATTCTATGATTGTATGATTACCAGACTAAGAACCAACCCATAAATCCTTCCATTTTTCTGAAACTGCAGTAAATCTTTCAATATGGTTTTCCATGGAGCTCTCTACTCACACTGTAGTTTTCCTCAAGAGGTAGTTTCCTTAAATTGCTTATGAACTTGTTACCTGGATGTCAAAAGTTGTACTGAAGACAAGACTGGACAACCCTTAGTTCTCTTCTATCTACAAAGCCTGTTATCTCACAAAAAAAAGAATTAGACTAGTTTGACAAAACTGTTCCTGAGGGATCCATGTTGACTATTACTCTATCTTCCAAGTGCCTTTCAACTACTTTGGTTTTTTAGTGCTTTTCATTTTTGGTCACCTGTTTTTTGTAATAAATAAAATTATAAACTTACATGAAACTTTAATCCAAGGAATATACTTATATGAAAGTACTTACAAGAAAACAAATAGAACACTTATGAAAATACGTAAAGTTTAAGATCTGTATGTTCCATAATTACATCATTCTGTATGTTGATTTTTGTAAGGGTGTTTTGTTTTTTTTTCCTAAGTGTTCTATATGTTTGTTTTGCTTGAGCATTGTAACTATGTCTGGCAAATCGGGGGAAAAAATCCAATAAAATTTTGGGATTTTTTTTGCAGCCTTCCAAATGCCTCGTTAACTAATTTCTACCAAGTTCCAATAGAAACCACATAGCTTCCGAAATCATATGAATTTCCCTCCTAGCCCCATTTCCCAACTCCTGAGCAATTTGCCAGTCCATCGCATTATAACCATGACTCCCTTCTCCTTAACAAAATGTTCTTTTTTCCAGTTTTAGACTTTGAATCTGATTTGGAAAAGTTAAATTTGAAAATATTTCAAACACCAGCAAATTTTTCTGTTCATCATCAAATTTTTAGATAGGTAGGTTGATAAACCATTTCAGTAATTTCTTTACATCTACTTACAATTTTTAAATTGTTTAAATTCATACATTCAGTATCAAGTAAGAGTTACCCATCCAATTTTTATTATATCTAACATCAACCACATTTCTATGATCTTATCTGTGTTTCCAGATGATATTCTGAAATTCTGAAACATGAATTTCTATTTCACTGCAAAAAAACCTTCTAATGTGAATGAAACATGAACCTACATTTTGGTTGTTCTTTCACTGTCATATTTCTTTGACAGAAACCTTTGGCAAGGTGAATTACAGCATTCTTTAGCTGTCATTGCATTCTTACCTTGCTTTTTATGTCATTCTTTTAATATAGTATCCTCTAAGTCATAGTTCATGCTCTCTCTGATATTTCCCAGCAACAGTCTCTAGTTTGGTCTCTGCAACTAATCATGGTTATATTCCATTTAAGCACCGTTATTTATGTATGTTCCTTACAGAAAAAAATGGAATAGAACATTTGTAGTCGGCAAAACCTGTACGACATCTCAAATGCAGGGGTTATATATATTAATACAAATTTAGAATCGTCACAACACTCAAGTGAAAAAAAACCCAAAAATATGTGTTTGTTCTAGTTATAAGGAAGAGCTTCTTCTGTTGAGTGAACTGCGCACAAGCATTGCCATGGAAAACAATAGCTTCATATAAACACTTCTCTGTTCGTGAGATCAATTACAGAAATACACAAATATGGATATAATTCTTCTCCTGCCAGTCGAAGTATCATTTTACAAATAATTCTTGCCAAACCCATTTTTTTTTTAGATAACCCAAAATGCTCATCTATCATTTTATGCTTTCTGCAGTTCACTAGTTTCCTGACTATTAATGTACTTCCAATCAGAGGTTTCATAATCTTCCACTAACTTTAGTCTTAAAAGATACATATTCTCATTTGCTTCATGTGGACTACATAACTTGAATTGCATTAATGTTTTTGTCCTTCTAACAATGAACCATATGTCTAACCAGGAAACATGATCCTTGCTTTCCTGTATTAAAAAAGGCAAACATGCCTTATGTAAGAGAAACAATTTAAGTCTTCCATACAGAATTAAGTCATATCAACAAATGTGTGCACTTCAGGAGAATACATGACATTTCAGTATTAAGAAATAGTTAGTGCAAGGAAGGAAAGAATTGATTCTCTTCACTGTTTCATGGAGGTCAGAAAGGCCAGAGCACAAGTGTACATAACTAGGCTGATAGTTGAATTTATATGTCAGATATTATAGAGAACAACAACAAAAACAAGAACAAAAACAAAAAGAGAAATGGAATTCCAAGGACAAAAGTGAACTATATAAGATGGAGCAAAAGCATAGCGTGCTGGTAACTTATTTATCTTTGCTATGGCTTGAGGCCTCTATAAGACACTCGAACACAAAACCATCTATTTCATTATCACAGCTCATCTCATTGCAAAGCACTAATTTGCATATTACAATGCTCTAGATCAAAAACTTCAGCAAGGAGAAGAAATCTAAACTAAGAAGTCTTACTGTGGTAATTATTTTCAGCTCCATTGAAATTTACTTATGAGGCATCTTGGGAAATTCAGACACTTATCAATATAGTGCATATTCTTTCCCCTGCTCTCCCCACCCTAAGCTATGAATCTCAGCTGCAAAGCCTGGACCTAAGAATAGGATATTATCCTTCATCCTAATTAATTTTTTATATAACTCAACTTCCAGTTTTGATGGATCATCTTTTATGATCCCAAACCATAGCATTTCAGCTTTCTAAGCTATATACCATGTATATAAAACCTACCCACAATGCAGCGTTCAGTCATAAGTATTCATTTTGTCTTAGAATTCGAGCAAAAAACCTGCCATATCAGGTCTGTCCCTGAATCAAAGCTTCTTGTCATTAGAAGGGAGAAAACCACAGTAATGTCAAGGGAACAGCCAGGTCTCTAAGAAAATGGACAGTATTTCCTTATGAGGCGAGAAATGTATATATATTTTTTAACAGTTTTTACATAGATCTAGGACAGCAGAGCTTCAAAAAAATTTAAAGCAAATTGAAGCTTACAGGAAAAGAGCTTGGTAAGCTTTGAATGTTGCTAATGAAGAGCAAATTATGCATGAATCTTCCGCTCTCCTTTCGTTCTTGTGATTCTGACCATACATAAAATGAATCCTTAGGAGAAAAGAGAAGCTTTTGTACCATTTATTAACATCTTAAATGAAAATACAGTGAATACAATGTCGCTAGCACATTTATGGACAAATAATTGTTTACATGTAAAAAATAAAGATATTTTACTGTAACAATAAAAATAATAAGAGCCCTGAACACAGTGGCTTTGAAAAAAAGAGAGAGAGTAAAAGTAAGATTTTTACATTATTACATTTTCTAGGGGCAGGTTGACTACTTCAATGAAAAATGTTTCTTTAGTGGCTTTTTCTTTTTTTAAATTATCCCATCATTTCTTTTCTATATCACCCAATATGTAAAAAAAATCACATAGTCTTCTTTCTGAAAAGGCTGAAAACCAAGAATGAAATGACAGTATAGTGAAAGAATTAAGTAGGAACACATCAGAGGAAGACTAAATTTCTTGCAGTACTTGCAACAAAATAGTCTGTAAGTGTGATAACTGATCTGTATGTATTAGAAAATATTCAGGCAGGCAGGCAAGAGAAAAGTATTAACATGTATTAACCAAGTATTAACCAAGAACACATGTATTAACCAAGTATTAACCAAGAACACAATGATTACAAATAAATAACATTAACAAAAACATATTTGTTGTGGCAACCTATGAAAAGACACTTTCCATGTGCAAAATGAGTCAACACGTCAAAATAAAAAAAAAAGATTGTATATACCTAATCATTTTTGCCATTACCAAAACAGTCTAGATTTTCACTCTGTGGGATTTTTTAGTTAAATTCAGAGAAAGCAAAACCCAACCTACAAAAGTATTAAATTCAGCAGAGTGTTATTTGGCTTTACAGTCCTGAGTAAAAGCCTAGCCTAATTTAGCAGTTAGAGCTTATGCTTAAGTTTAATTTCCAGGTTTCCTCTCCAGCTTGTGGGGGAAGGAGGCAGATAAATAAAAATTTCAGATGTGTATAAGGGACTCTATTTTCAAGATTACTTGGCTCCTACATGTCTCTGAAATACAGTAGGACTCTATTTCCTGTGGGATTTGCCTGTAAACCAAAAGGGAGTGTTAGCATATCACTGTAGTGACTGAAAGAAGTCACCAGCAGTAAAGTGGCAAAACTGCTGCTCATACTAGCAAACCAAAAATCTTTTGAAGGACCTTCAGTATGTTTTCTCACTGACAGTAGGAGGTAAATTACTCCCACTATAGCTTTGCCAAAATTTTTATCTCTGTTGTTTCATTGCACTCTCACAGATCCACTTTTGATGTGTGCATATACTGTTAAGACACTGAAAAGCCAGATATTCTAAAAGCCTGCGTGAGCATATTATAACATTCCTTGCATCTAAATTCCTTGCATACACTACCTTGAGCTGACAATTTACATCCCTAGATACTGTCTTTAAGCAATTGACCCAAGTTGTTTTTGCTTGTGAAAACATTGCCATCTTTCTTTTGTCCAGTTCATATCTGAGAAACATGATCACGGTATCTCTTTGCCTGTGATACGGTGTTCAGAGGATTAGTATCATAAGGGTTTATAAATTCTTAGCTACTATGGTCAGTTACATACACTTTAGACCTAAGTTTGTACTGTATTTGATCAATGATATCCCAAGTCAGTCAAAACTCTGAGGTAGAACTGCTGCCTGCTACTTTTCAGAAGTTAATATATCAACAGACATCAGAATTTTTGAGCCTTTAATGCAACTTGTTTTACTGGAACACATACACAAATTAGAGCTGGATAAATCTGTCAATAGGAGAAACACAGCACTTCTGTATGAGAGAAATTAAATGAAAGGTTACTTTTGCATGGGTGTCCTGGTTTCGGCTGGGATAGAGTTAATTTTCTTCCCAGTAGCTGGTACAGTGCTGTGTTTTGGATTTAGTATGAGAATAATGTTGATAACACACTGATGTTTTAGTTGTTGCTAAGCGGTGCTTACGTTAGACAAGGACTTTTCAGCTTCCCATGCTCTGCCAGGTGCACAAGAAGCTGGGAGGGAGCATAGCCAGGACAGCTAACCCAACTGGCCAACGGGGTATTCCATACCATACAACATCATGCACAGTATATAGGCTGTGGGGGGGGAGGTTGGCCAGGGAACAGTGACCACTGCTTGGGAACTGGTTGGGCATCGGTTGGCGGGTGGTGAGCAATTGCATTGTGCATCACTTATTTTGTATATTCTTTTATCATTATTATTATTATTTTCCCTCCCTTTTCTGCTCTATTAAACTGTCTTTATCTCAGTCCATGAATTCTACTTTTTTTTTTTTTCCCCCATCAATTCTCTCCCCTATCCCACTGGGGGCGAGGAGTGAGCAAGCAGCTGTGTGGTGTTTAGCTGCCAGCTGGGGTTAAACCACAACAATGCGGAAAAAAATTAAGACTTTCTCTCCTACATTGATACTATAATGGCCCAACCTCTTGGGCTGAATTACCTTCCAGTAGTCTTTGAGGTGTATATAGCAAAATTTGCTCCTTTCCATCAACTCAAAGGCTTAGCTTTGAACATGCTCTTTGCATCAGATGTGCCAACATGCTTTGGGCTCAAGTCTGACTCTTGCTGCAGGCTCCCAAAGGACTGATTTTACTTCCCTATCCGCCTCAGTCTACAATGGAGAAACTGTTCTGATTTTCACATGCTTGGTGGCTCATAAGGAAAGTGTTGTCTTCCCCTCCAAATCTTCCACCTGACCCCAAGTGCTAGAAAACAGTAGAAGTATTTCTGATTATGGGGATGCTGTAAATAACAAACTATAAATAGTTCATATTTAATATTTTGAAATTCTTTGCCTAACTAGTTAGTTTAAGATGAGACAGAACAGTTTTTATAACTATGTCAACATTGTTATAACTTTTGAATCAATATTTAGAATCTCTGCTTTAGGAAGTGGAGGGGAAAGGTGGTTCTGTGAGTCTGTAACCCTCTGCACAGTTATTTTTAATGTATGGAATACATTTGAAAATAAGCTAAAAAACTAAATTGGTATTTGGGTATTTTTTCTTGGGAGCAGCTAACTAATGGGAAACAGATACAGCTCAAGTTTTTGCCATTGAAATATTTTAATGATGTGGTTTATAACCAAGATTTTGCAGAATTGCCATGTGGACAATAATTTCAGTTTATCCTTAATTTCAGTTGTTATCTCATATCACATTGTGACATGTTAGAGCGTCAAGAAAGAAAACTATTACCTCATCATTTCCTTCATCTGTATTTTAAAAGTTCAATTAGGCAAATTAATTTTAAGAACTTCAGTGGTCAAAGAATCAATTCTATAACTTAGAATGAAAGACACCATTGGTTTGTAATGCAAAGAGATATGAAAACTTGATGTTGTTAAAATGAATAAATTAATATGATTATTTTATATCCAAAAGATTTATTAAAAGCTTATTTTTAATGTATTTTAGGAAATAATTTACATTACCACATTACATAAAGCCACTTGGAAAACATGAGGGCTCTCTTTCTTATTTTTTGGTTGTTTATTTAACACAATGATAGTTATGGGCAAATTGTAGAAACTGTAGGAAACTTAAATAATATGTACCAAATATATCAAAGAGGACACATTCAAATTTATTACTTTCCACTGTTCTTTCTGAAAATCTGGGGTAAAAATGCACTTCAAATTTTTTACAACATTTTATTGTATATTTGGAAGCTGTACAAAGGATGCTGTGAATTGTGCCTTTTATAGAATATTTTATAGAGGAGTCTGTAGTGGCAATTTATAAATGAATTTCAACTGTGTGTAATAAATCTAGGAATTACAGCTTTACAGGAAGCTACAAATGGGAAATTTTCTGAAAAAGAATTATAACATCTCCTTTTCGTGTAATTTAAGTACCTTCATATTCACAAAAAATAATAATAATTAAAAATAACCCCACAAAACTAATTGGATTAAAGAATGCAAATGGCTCCAGGCATGTGTTGTAATGATAATCAGTCTACAGGAGGATTTAATTATTTTTCTGTGGCACCATAACAAGCAAGGCTAGAGTAACTTGAGACTGTACTAGGAGATTCACCGATTGCAAATACTGTCCCCTGTGGCAGGGTTTTCCTAGGAGTTGGTTTTGTTTTCAAGAATGCAGGTCCATCTAAATTGTGCCTCCTGACTCATCAGAATTTAAAGCCTCTTGTGCTTTAAATTCTCTTTCTTCATCTAAATAAGCGCCATCCTACATTTTTCTTTTTCTTCTTTCTCCCATTCCACCCTTCTACCTTAACCTTCCAGGTCTCCCCAGATGTACTGTGCAGTTGTAAATCTATCAGATTCTTTGCAATCAAACAATCAGGATAAAACCCATCATTAAAAAAATAATTTGTAAATAGTGAGACCCTACAGTGATTAGTATATCTCTACAAGTTTTATAAAAGGCAAGGTAGTGGATCTTTGGTTAGACTTTCAGTCTAAACCACATTAGCTGAAGTGTGTCTTCCATATCCTCTTCTAGGGAATTCCATCTTCTCCTTTAGAACTCAAGAACTGTGGGACAAAGAGGCCTTTCTGATCTTTCCAGAGTCCTAGCTTTAGGTGTCACTGTTTCACTGTTGCTACCAATCAGTAATACAAGCTTCCAGAAAAAGCAAAAGGGATCCACAGGTCAGGGTCTGTATCAATGGGGTCCATAGGCAGGGGCCAGTATAGGCTGTGGCTGGACTGGAAACTAGTATTCTGATAACAGGTCTCAGGCAGGGACTGAAGGCCCAATGCTGAGCTGAAATGGGACTCCTCAGCCCATGGGTACGAGACCCCACTGGTGGGGTCTCCAATGCGTGAAGACCCCAGTTGAGGCTGACCCATTACGGCCTGTTAGTGCACTCAGGACCCTGACAGTTCTAATAGAGACTTGCTTCAGAACAAAGTGCTGAGTGGTATCCACCCCCAAAAACATCACACAACTATTTTATCATCTACCCATTTTTTAACCAAAATTCTTGGGCTCGGTGCTCTCCTGAAAAATTGGTGTTTTGTAAAGCAGTAGTTGTGCTTGTTCATTTTTAGTGACACTGAATATCTTGTTGTTACGTTCCAAGGCAGAGAACAAAACCTTTCAGAACATTCTCTCTGTGTGACACATTGCGTATGACCTTTCGTTTGTTCCAGCACTGGAGTATTTAGTCTGTTCACCCATCACCTAAGGTCCTTAAGTTTCATCTAGTTAGTCTCTACCAGGCCTCCAAACTTTAATTGTTATAGTTCCCAGGAAATCAAATTGTGGTGTCTAATTGGCAGGAAACAAGGCTAAGAGCTACACAAGAGAGACAGAGATGTCTGAATGCCTGAATTCTAAATGCTTACTATGGGGCGTATGTTCTCACTGCCTCAGCTATCAACGTAGTTCACAGAAGAGCAGGATTCACTCAAGCACACAAAAAAACCAATACAGTAAGCAGAGAACAGTCTAAAATGACCAGTTAGAAAAATCTAATAAACGGTGATAATTACCTCCTCAGAGTTCGCTTATAGACAACACCAGCCTTGATTAAAATGGATGCTCCAGGTCAGCCCATCAGATGAAATTATGGCTCTTTTTCCACGTGCTACTAGTCAAGTAATTAGAAAAACCAGCTAGCACATAGAGGGCCTAGGTTCAAATTCTTCCTCTGCAAAAGAGTAACTGTTCAGTATGAACTGAACATATACCACAACTATTAACAGGAGCTGAGTTCCATACTTAGCATATGGTTATAGTGAATTATTAATACTTTCTTGGCAGACATTATAGAAAATGATATGCAGTAGGAAGAGGCACAGTAAAGTGCATGAGGAAGTAATATAGTAGATAAAGAGCAGAGCTGTAGTTTGAATTCTTGGATTGAAGTTGCTAGACAGCTGACTTCACTGCATCATTGCCTGATGAGAATTATACAAGAGTTATGTTTCCTACTGCTGTACCAGACAAAAAGAAATACCAAAACTTTAAGATCAAATTCAGCATCAAGCCAACCTTTGTGCTGGCAAAATGGTAAGTGGCTCTGGTTCTTTGAAAAGACAGGAACAGCAAACAGTGCCAGCATCTGAATCCTGTTTGCCAGAAGTGGGCCAGGAGTTTCTGGAGAGGCAACAGTGTATGAAGCATTGACAACAGCCAGTGGCAGAAACAGAGATTACATTTTTAAATTATGATTCAGGTAATTCTGCAACAGTATTTTATCTCACTCATAATTTATTGTCTCACCAATCACCAGCAATCAAGCTACACCAGCAATTACTTCATATAATTGCTTAGATGACTGATGATTATCTACCATTCTTTTTGCATGCGCTTCTCAAGAAAAAAAAGGCTAGTTTTTCTTTGCAAAACCAAAGAAGCTACCAAGTAACATGGTTAACTAAATCACCAATTTACTGACTGTGTCTGACATGAAAGCACCAGTTATAAGCTCATCAGTCACTTCCATTCATAGATATCAATTCAAGGGCTTATAAATAAAGAAAAATTGGAAAGGAGTAGGAAGTGGAAAAAACCAGACCATTAAAAACAACCACCAGATTTGACACAGTTCTTACCTTAACAGGCTTCTAAAGCCATACACTATAAATAAAAACACACATTTCTAGCTTTTTCCTCTTTTGCATTGCACTCGCAGAGTTTTTCCCTAACTTTGATGGAGTACAGACTTTGATCATGTCCATCCCTTTCTGTTAAGAGATATCCTGCTTCAGAGCTTCTAACATCTGCCACCTCATAAACAATTTCTTGTTTTATGTTGAACAGGCAAGCTCCTACTCTTCAACTACTTTGTATCTCTTTGCCACATTAACCAACTCAATCTGAACACTCTTGGCCATCACAAAGCTGATTCTATCTTGCAGCTGCTTTAAAATTGAGTATTAGCAATATGCACATCCCTAATACAGAATTTGTCATTAGGGCAAAATCTCTAGTGGGGAAAACAGTCCACTTACCTTCCAGCCAAGGCATTCCACGCTGTTTCTTGATTACGGTGATGCTTTCTCCTCTTTTACCATTAATTTGAATTTTTATTTTTCCTCAGAAATGCAAATGAAGATTCATTTGTTTAGTTAACTGCCTTTGTTCAACAAGTGGCAGCAAGTAATTTGCTTCTTTTTGAAACATCCAACATCCCTATTACCTCTCCCCTGCATACACATTCAGATCTGGGTTTCTATTTGCCTTGATAAACAGCAAGTATTAAGAGAAATCTGTTGGTCTCAAAGGACTTTCAGCTATAGACTTCAAAAAATTAGACAGGTTGAACCGAGGATCGATGCCAGAAGATCAGTCACATTAAGTCTCTTTTTCTTTAAGAACCAACCCAGGCTAACTGAGATACAGGGTTTTTGAGTAGAATTCTCTTCTCATTTTCTAAATATTGGAACTACAGCAGACTTTTGGAATATCCCTATTTTCCAAGAATTACAGAAGACATACAATGGGTAGGAGAGCTTCTGTCATGGGAACTTGACTTTATCATGAGTTTAATAACACAGTATAATGAGCTGTGGCTGAGAGGACAATATACACAAAACCCTGGGTATAATAAGCCAGGTCCAACAGGGCAACAGAATCAAGAACTGAGTGTGGTGAGCTTAGATACTGGCCACAGATCAACAAGTGGCAAGAGAACAATGCCTTAAAATTTTGGACAGGTATACTGTGATATCATCATGGACTGATTTGATTGGCAGCCTGTGTTGACATTTGCCTATATAAGTCGTCAGTAGTAGAAATGGGTGGAACATTATTACTTGGCCATCTGACACCATGTAGAAGCAAATTGCCCAAGGTGGAGCAACTACACATAGGTGTCAAGCCACTGCTCAGAGCCTGACACTAAGACTGGTTGCAGCAAGTGTTGCAGTTTCCCCAGATTCAACAATGCCGTCTCACTGGAGAGATGTATAGAGTAGTTCTCAGTTACTGTGGGGGTGTGTGTGTGGGGGGGTGAGTGCAAAGCTTTTTCCTGATACAGCCTATCACTTGGGCCACTTTAAAAGTTCAGCTTAACAATGTCACACTAGCCTGGTGTCCTTGTTTCTCTCTAGTTAGTTTTACTATCTTTGTTTTGAAAAAAAAAAAAAGAGAATTTTTTAAGACCTTGTATGTTCCCGTCATTCTTTGCCCAGTCCTGCTTTTTTCCAAATTCTAAAATACCCTTCTTGAAAGAGCTGATTGTAGGTATACATTATTTTGCATTTACCAAAGGCAATTCATGTGATCAGTATGAATTGTGGTGGATATGTTAGATAGTTATGACAGGTAGTTACTTTCTATTCTGGATAATTGCCTAAAGCTGCCAGATCCCTCTGGGAAATGACAGGTTTTCATCTGCCCTATGGGGTTGGAAAGTGAGAGTATTTCCCTAGATATCTGGCTTAACAAAACGTTGAAATGTCAGGTGGGCTAGAGGGTGCTGCAGTACAGTGTGTCTCCAAGGGAAGGTTTGCAGAATCAGCATACTAAGTTTAAAGTACTTAATCCTGTCTCCATGAGGCAGCTCCATCACAAAGAGATTGTGAGACCTCCAGCCCCTCTCAGCAATCCAATGAGATGTCCTCACGCTAACTTTTGTTTATAACAAGGGCAAGATCATATTGTCGTAATTTCTTCTAATAAATTCTCTTTCAAACTGCGTTGAACTTGGAAACAGTGGAAACTGAACAACCAAAGTTTTTAGCCATCTGCCTGTTCTCCACAAGACAGGTTTCAGATTGCAACCTTCAAAGGGAACCTTCCATGACAGAGCTGGTATCTTTTAAGGTCCAAGCTGGGAAAGATATTACTAGCATTTTAGAGATATAGATTGAAACTTATTGACAAACAATTTGCAAGTTTGCTGCTTCTAGTTTCAAGGCTTCTTTTCTAAGTTAGGCAATTTTTTCAGTATACTGATATTTTAGCTCACCCTCCTTCCCGCTCTCTTCAGTGAGTGATAAATATTTATGATCTATGACTCCTGAGGAAGATACAGACAAGATCTCTAGCATCTAAAAATGGATTTCAATGGAAGTTACATGCTCATGATTCTTCCTGTTGACTCTGTTGGGAACTGGATTGTTGTTAAAACTTGAAAACATGTATCAACAAACAGGGCTAAATCGTCTCTGTGCATTTTTTTTTTTTAACTAAGCATACAATTATGTAAGAGAGTAATTCAGGCATTGACAAAAGTAAGAGGATGGAAAATTTCCCTGCTAGACATTCTGCAGGAAACTTTTCTAACATTAAGAAATACTTCCATTTAAATTCTCTCTTCTTAAGACAGAAAAATCAGCTGCTGTTGTTTGTTTTCTTTAGAATCCCCTCAACTGTAATAAAACAAACAGTAAAATTTTCTTAAGAAAATCAGAGCTGCATCATAAACCCTGACTGATTCAGAAGGAATAGAACTTCTTTTTACTCTATCTGTGCTCTAAGCCAGCACATAGCAAAAAATGTTTTCATATCATAAAATTTGTTCTGGAAAGGTTCTATCTCAAAGTTGCAGAGAACTGTTTTTCAAGTGGTAGATGGTTTCATTTTTCTAAGACTATCAAATTTGTCCCCCTGGATTTGAAAATTCCTTTACCTCAAAATGAATCTTCGTGGAAAAAAAAAAAATAGTCTTTGAGATTAAATTAGGTAAATTACTAAGGATCAGGAAAGTTCACTATTTCTCTAGAAATAGAAAGCAATAGCTTTCTGTAATCTTGATCATCTCCCATATATCAGGAAAAATGTGCTAGTAGGTTAGCAACTGAATAATAAAAGACAGTAGGTGTAATTATACTGTGTTTCCTTGGAAGGATAGCCCAGTTTTGCAATAGTGTTTTAACTCACAGCTTAGTTACTTACCTCATGTTTTATAATTTTGTTCAATTCACATACATTACAGGAAGAAAGCCTGTTCAACCATTTCTGAAAACATCTTAGTCTGTTTATTTTCTTTGAGTAGGCTTTGATTTCTAAGTGTGAAATGGCCTGTACAAGTAATAAGAGACTTTAAAAAAAAAAAGCCCACTAGTTATATAGCCATTAAAATTGCTACTATGTGCCCTAAATAGGCAGCTTCCAGAACATCTTCCCCGAAATACATATGCAAATTTTGTGTTGAGCAGTAGAATTCTTAGCTATGGGGGTGGATTCTAAAATATTTTAGATATTATAAATATAGATATTATAAATGCAAATATATAAAATAAAAAGTTGATTTTCTGCCTACTATTGAAGACCACTGCCCAAGAGGCAAGGGAAAGCAGATGTGAGATTGAGTGAGTGAGGGCTTTTCTTATCCCCTTTAGCATGCAGGCATACGGATGTTGTTAATACCTGTCCTGTTCTTCCCTCTCAGTGGGGGAACTATGGCTGATAGCAGGTGCCTTGGGACAACTGCTATAACAAGACAAACACCTAATAATGCTTTTCCAGACTAGCCCTCCAGTCTTTTTATTTCAGAATCATTTGCATGCCAACTTGGGCATACTTATCACCTTGCGGCAGGGGGCGGCAGGAAGTTCCGCTTCTGAACTACTCATTGTGTGAAGAAATATCTCGTTATTCGTAAGTGTAGCATCCACTCTGGAGTGCACGGTTATGAAAATTACCTTTGGAGAAGCATATCAAATCACTTCTTCAAAGATGTCTTTTATATATTATCCACCTCACACTTTGGTTTTCTTGTCACTTCTTAGCTCTTATATGGCTAACGCATATTAGAATATTGAATTGTGTTGGCTCTTAACAAATGCTCTTGCAGTGGTACAAAAATAATACCAGCCCTTGTATTATATAACAATTGTTATATATACTATATATATATACACAATATAACTATTGTTATTGTTGTGCTTATTATTTTGATAAACCTTTTGTTGTAGCTTACCAAACCAAAAGTAATCCTATCAACAACCCTAATACTCTAAAAATATTTCTTTTTTCTTTTTAACAGATGGGTCACTGTAGCTTCACTGGTTAAAGAGGAAGCTGTGTAAATATACTTATCATCATTTGCACACAAGTTTCTCAAGTATTTTTGCAGATATGAAGGTCTAAAATAGAGTGAAGGCCATCATCCTAACAGCACATACTCTATTAACTGGTAGCTAGGTTGGGAAAAGCAACTAAGGAGAATGTAATTGGAAAGACAGATCTGTAAAACTGAGGCAGTTCAGGATCTACTGTTCTAGAAAGGACGGGTTTAAGAAACAGGCATAGATTTTCACATTTTTGGCCAAACCTGGAACCCATTACTCTCACTACATAGTAATTTCTCATTCAATTAAAACATCACTGGAAAAAGGTATAACTTCAAGGTCAATATGGATAAGTTATTCACTTTCCTTCCTTAAGTGTGCAGTTGTTTCTAGTTACTCTGTCTTCCCTGAGCCAGGCTTATTACAGTAGTAAGTACCTTACAAGTTAGTACAAGTACCTTAATGGTACCTTAGAGTACCAATAACTTACTACATGGTACTTCCTGTTAAGATTAGCACTTCTGTCCAAGGGTATTAGGTTAGGCTGCCACGTGGTGGATTAAGAGATCTTATTAAACGTACCAATATTGGACTTTGAGAGTCTTTCAGAAGATACTGTACACTGTTTAGTAAGTTAATAAAAAGTAAATAGTAAGGGACAACCCAAAGTCTAATAAATTAGATTCATCTGGAAAGCCATAGATACAGAAATTGCTCATGCTGTGTTAATGGTATTTGTTGAAGATAAGACAGAGAAATCAAACTTTTTGATTTCTGGATTCAGTGGTTGCCAGCAAAAGGCAGAAGTCCACCCTCTCCCCATTCATAACTGGTCAAATAAACAATGTTTCTTTCACTTCCTCAGAAGCATTAGATATTGATCACAGCTAGAAGCAGGACATCAGGAAAAATGTGGTGAATGGCATTATGCCATTCAGCAAGTCCCATAGCTCACTGTCGTAGGTTTTGCCTGTTAGGTTTCAGAATCAGGCCAAGACTTTGGAGATGTTTCCTTGACATCAGGGAGGTGTTGTCAGCACAGATCATAATCGTAAAGCTTATACGATTTACTTCTGGCCACTTCAGGAACTTAAGATGCTGGTAGCTTCTTTGTCCTCCCCACCTTAGGTTTTTTTCCATTGTTTCCCCTTACATCACCTGAAAACTCCTAATTTTAAAATATGATTGTATTTTAAACTAGCTAACTTGACTAATTGTTCTATTGTCCACAGATTGGTCTGCTGAGTATCTGAGATAATATTTCAGGTAGGATTGAAATGTCAATTTTCCCTTGAAAAATGCTTCATTAAAGGGCAATGATGAAAGCTTTTCCAACAAGAGGAGAAATGGCTAATGGTAATAAAAAATGAGGTTTTCAACTACACCAAAACTGAATGGAAAATGAAGGATGTAAAACACTTGGCATTATCACAGAAGGGGAATTTGATGCGAACATGAAAAGACTAAGCAGGTGCTGAACTGGCAAGTAATGTTACATGGATGGATTCCACAGGGATGGATTTTATACTGATGGATTAATAGAAAACCAAAGAGAATTAGAAAGTTATAAATAGGCGAAGATTCCGTGAAATAGCAGTTGTCTCCAGGCCTCCCATCTTATAGCGAAACAAAAAGAAGACATAATGGCTGCAGTTAAAGCAGGATATGGTTGAATTCAGTTGGTGTTAAAGTTCAAGCAGAGTCTAAGAGAGAGTGCTTTGTGGCAAAGGCCTTAGCAAGGGATATCAGAAATATAAAAAGCAGGGCCTGAGGGAAGGATTATTTAGCAAATGAGTTTAGTAGAATTGCTGTCCACTGCACAGTGAGGATTTCCTGGATTGCTGACTATGACATCACTCATCTGAAAAAGAAACAGGTTTGGAACAGCACCTCATTTCTGAAAGTCCCAAAACAGATACCTAGAAATTTCCTTAGAGATAGGAGTGGGATGGAGTTGGGAGACTGCATAATCTGTGTACAAAGGAGAAAAAAGAATATCTGACAAAAGAAATGGGTGTATTATTGCCATGATTTTATTGGGAGGTTGAAATAGTCTGTTTCCCAAGAGTGACAGGACTCAAAAACATCTGTTACATATTCTCCTCCAAGGATTCCTAAAGTACAAATTAATTGTTTAGAGACTAAAAGACTTAACTTCTACTTGGAAGCTTGAGTTTCTATTCCAAAAGACTTACTCAAATACTTTCTAGGCACTGTGGTTAGATTGTTAACATTTAGCAATATTTGACAATGACGCAAGAGATGAACTACATCATTTCAGGTACACCTGTTCCTCTTTCCTTCAGACCACAAGCTTGTAAAAAACAGTTACATAAGAACGTGATTTTTTATAAATGCAAACCTGTGGGAATCTACAAAATAAGTAAAGGAAGGGGAAAGTACATTTTGGTTGTCAAAACTGTTAACACTGGTATATTTGCAAGGCAGTGTAATACAAGTACCATGTCTGGCAGTGGGTCAGGAAAGAGGGAAGAGAAGGAACGGGTACAGGACTAGAGTAGGTACAGGACTAGAGTAAAGAAGAGAGAGTGGACATGATCAAGGGCAGGGGAAACAGAAAAAGTGATATGACATGAGATTAAAGAGAATAATCTTACAAAAAAGCTGAATTTGAACAAATTTTTTTTCCCCCAGAAGGCCCTTGAACTTCAACATTTGCAGGTAAAGTCAGTCAATATTAAAGGTCAGAATGAGATGTTTTCATGAAGGGGAGGTGATTAGCCTATGCTCACTCACCACATGGTTCATGCCTTTCAGAATAATCTGTGCTTCTCTTTTGGCAAATATATGAATCTATAATAAATGAGCTAAAATAAGAAACCCTAAAGCCCTTTCCATTTCCTGTACTGTAGAAAACAAAAGCATTAATGATAAATGAAAGTGCTGTTGCACTAAATCAAAAAAGGCAAATTAATGACCTGTCAAATTTAGAAATAAAATTAATTCATGAAGAAAAATATCTTTGCTCTCCAAATTGGTGTTACACATTGTGAGGTTTAAAAGAAATCTAAATTTAAAGAAAAATAAGGATCTGGAGGTATGCTCTAAAGTTTTTTCTAGCCTTCATAAGCAAATCTGCTCTCAGTTCAATTACACGGTTGTCAAGACTAACATGAAGCCAACCTTTCTCTTCCTGTAATTCAGTTGTGACAATACCATGCCTGTATTAATATAAACACTCTGATGATTTCCAGTTTTAGACTATATTGAGACTCCTTTCCAATGAGCTTTATTCCTTTCTGCTTCACAATCCTGATTTCTTTAAAAAGACAGTAAATTCTACAACAGGTTTTTTTAATAGATCTAAAATATTTCAACTTCTGCCATTTAAATAAAGCACAGAAACTACATGGATTTGAGGGAAACTTTAACCCCTTTTAATGGTAATTTATAATAAACATACCTTTTTAGCACTGTTGTGTTAATTTGGTAATTTTCATGTTCTCCAAATAACAGTCTCCTACAAGCAGCCATGGAAACAAAGCTTGTGTTTTCTAAACACAGCGTTGTCTTTCAAAGTAACAGGCAGGCTCAACAACTCCTTGGGGAATTATTGTCTGAAGGCAAGGTGGCAGAAGTAGCGAGGTTAAAAAATGTAAAAAAGTAGGATAAAGCAAAAGAATGCAAATAGGATGGGTAAGGGAGATGTAAACTGTTCCATAAATAAAAATGGAAAAAAATACATAATGAAAAACTGCATATCTTAAACCCAAGAAAAGAAAAACATCATAAAAAATGGTGCAAGACATAAAAATTGGAAATGAGTCTGATAAAGGACTGCTCATGAAAAAAGATTCAAGTGGAATCCTGGCAATGTACGAGATTAAGACATTTTTAAAATTGTGCTATAAAAGCATAAGTTAGATGCCAAAGGTGGAAATATCCCCACTTTGACTTATAGACTAATGTACTCTGGAATTATTTTGCTGAGAAAATAAATGTTGTGTTCTATATACATTATTGTGTGCCATTCAATTAGCTATGAAAATAGTCATTAAGTAGCTTCTAGACTATCTATTATGTAATGCATGTGCATACACACAGATATGTTTTTCGCCTAGGATGAACAGCTTTCAATTAAACTCCTCCTACTGTACATACAGGAATGCACTACTGTATGAAAAAAACTTTAGTGAGAACCAGTGATGGGAAGTTTAAGTCTGTACAAGTACATATACAGTATATTTTAAATACAATTAATTATTCAGAATAGCTAAACCCCACCTTCTGGACTCTGTATCTTTTTGTTTCAAAATAAAGTTTAATGCTATTAAACATCATCATTTCAAGCATCTCTCCATTTTTTTTTTTCCTTCCTGACAATTCCATTCTAGCCTCACAAGGGAAAAAAACTATGTCTATTTAAGCGGTAAGAAGTGGTAGTTCAGATCCGTGTACTATAAGAAAGTACTGATTTTCATGCATGTGCAGTTTATTACATCTTAAATGCAGTTTAAGAAGAATGACAAGGACATAATTTCATAAAGATAATACCTGGTATGGGATATAGCAGCAGTCATCACAGGTAAAACAAGGCTATCTTAGAGTCAAAGAACAAATTGCCAGTTAACAAATGCTTGTACTATAATGATAAAAAGTGGAAAGGGGATCATGACTACCATGACAACATTTTTAATTTCTGATCACCCCTTCTCTCTTGAATGAAGTTTCAAAGACTTTTTTTTACTGGTGGAGGTACGGTAGTCTCCCTTAAATACATAATTTGGTGTATTTTCCCCCGTTAAAATATTCCCAGGCAAACAATGGCTTTTATTTAATTTAAAAGGAAAAGAGCAAATAACCCCAGATTTCTTTCTTTCATCAGATACCTACTTTCAGTCCTGACTGTATGACAAAGTCTCTACCTGTTTTCAGAAACAGTTCATTGGAAATAAAATTGCCTGACAATCGTTTATACCTGGAGGCCTACTCCACATTTGAAAGGTACAAAGAATTGCGAACGTCTTTTCTCTGGCTGCACAGTTTAAGAAAGTGAACATATGTGGTTTGCTATTAAATAAAATTCACAGGTCTTCTTGCTCTTACTGGCACCACTTCTTATTTCTACCAATTCCCTTCTGAAGAAGCAAGTACATATATGTTGTATAAACAGATCATCGACTTAAAAAACAAGAAGCCATTCAGAATAGACTAAAATTTGATGAGATGAAAGCAGAAAAGAACACTTCAGAGCTTCTCTTGTTTAAAACTTTTTTCTCTCATTGAAAAATATGTCAACCGAACAGGGACGATGGTTTAAAGAATGGCTAATCTATATGTATACCTCTCATATTTCTTTTATACTCCTACATTTGATAAATAAATAATAAAATAATTTTATCATCTCTTTTCGACCATCCCATTTGAGTCTTTAAGCACTTATAGATACCATTTAATGGCAAGTCAAAGATTACTGTATGTATGTGGAATTGATTTTCTTTATTCAGGTCGTGGCTTTGTTTGCTTTGAAATTTTTTTCCCCTTCACTTATAAAAGCAAAGCTAGGGAATAGTTATTTTCCCTTGCTATTACTAAGAAAAGGTTAAGGAAGTATTCTTCAATATATTTGTGCAGATAAGTCCTGGTAGAAGTTTACCTCTAATGTAACTGATAAGAATGAAATGAGATTTTTTCCTTTCTGCCCCAAAGAACTGACATTTTATCTAGGAGTACAGTGGGTTTTATAAACATTCTTCTTTCTTATAACCACTGAGGTCCACCCAGGTCCTCTGTCTTCCCAGTGATACAAGCTGTCTTTTTGCCTCTTTTTCAGGTCTCAGTTATAGTAACATAAATCTTCAGTAACGCTCAGCCACACCATTACAGAAACTATACAGAAGGACAAAAGCTTTCCCAACACAGTGGAAACTCAAACAGAAGGAAGTCAGTCCCTCAACTATTGTATGAGCACCTGTAATACCATTGCTCCACTGAAAAGCCAAGGGACTTGTCCTGGTTTTGGCTGGGATAGAG
>NW_009192253.1:0-30189 GCF_000690835.1 Fulmarus glacialis | reverse complement strand
AAATAAAATTAATATGTGTATATATATCTGTATATATATGTGGTTTTTAATTAGTTGTTAAAGGTAAAAGGGGGAAGGCAGTTGTCAAACTAGAGTCAAGGAACCAATCCAGTCAGAATCCCTTTGTGAATATATTCTTGTTTTGGAGAAGAAAATATTGGCACAAACAGATTCTTTAACATTACAATGAGGAAACAAATTAACCTACATAGGTGTTGAAGCTACTGTAACACTAACAGTGTCTCCATGTTGCAATAAGTTAAAAAGAGAAGAGAAAAAGTAATTACAAAAGACTTGTTGACATCACATAATGTTGCAGCTTTCCTTTAAGGCAGTAATTGTGAAAGTAGGTTTGTCTGGAAAATTATTAGAAAGATAAGATACATTTATGGGAAGTTAAAAGTTCAAAGATGATGAGTATTGATAAGAAAGTATGAAGCAATAAGAAGTTCTGAGAATGGTGTTAATATGCTTAATAGTGGTGGAAAGATGATGCAAAAAATGCTGGAAGAAGACCACACAGAGAAATTTATTGTTGAAGAAGATTGGGGGAGAAGAGGGAAATAAAGTTCCCCCTTTCTGAGCTGACAATAATGAAAAGAACACTTGAAGGTAGTAAAAAATTAGAAAATTGGTTGTGTTTTCTATATTGGTACTATATGCATGGGCTACATATAGTACCATCTAAGAGAATAACAACAGGTAGTTGAGAAAAAAAAAAAAATTTGGTACTGAAAACAGAATGTGCCTTTTAAATATGCACTAAAAACAATACTATGTTGTAGACAACATTTCCATCATTCCAGAGGAAAAACGATAAAGACCTCACAGCAAAGAAGCACGAAGAATAGAATATTTCAAGGTTTCAGACAGAGGTTTCTCTATTTGATCAGACAAGATGGGAGAGGAAACACAGGCATGTTTCCTTTTCTTGGAACTCATCACTGCTGTTCAGCTGTTACACTGATTACAGCAAATGTCAGCTCCTGTGAGAGCCATCGTTAGGCAGGTGAGTTCTGAAAGGTGACATCGACTTCCCTGCTAACCCTTTCCAAACGACAGGATACACCCTACCTCAATAAACTGTGGTGGTGTATTGAGGACAAGCACTACTGCCCATTCCTTTTCAATTCCCAGTCTTTACATTAGCCACCAGGAGTTTGCAAATGTGCTGATCTCAGCTGAAAATCAACTTGATAGCATCTAGGGAAACCAGCATTAGACAGTCTTTCTTACAAAATCTTCTGATCCTTCTCATGGTGGGAAAGCAAATGTGTTGCCTCCAGCTACTGGAGATTTTACTACACATTATAACCTTCATTTGCTATTTGGGTTTTCTTTGGATTTGGCATTTACTGCTTGCCATGCCAGGAAGATGAATTGGTTACGTCTGGTTTAGGTACACAGTGGAATTCAAGACTTAGATCTAAATCTTAGTCTGGCCTTCAGTTCACCTTCTCCTGTCCCTCCATGTACAAGTAACCACAATGTTTAGAAATTGCAATTGGGAAAGCTGTAACTTTCTGATTGCAATTTTAACTTATTTTACTCAACAAACTAGCGGTACAAAGCAGATTCAGTACCTGGCAAACCTGGGGAGCTGATTTTCCGTTTTATTGGATTATGGCTGTGTTCACATACATGTTCACAACTGCAATAAATAGCCTCTTGCTTCTCTACTACACAGACAAAAGTCGAGTCTCAAGGTTTCACATGAAACAGAGATTAGAATATCTTGGCAGAGCAGTGTATTTAAAACTTTATTTTCCCATGCTGTGTGTCTCATCTCTGTTAGGATGAATTCAAAGGCTATAACCCTCCACCTTTCGTCAATGTTGAATTCACAAAAAAGGGATAATGGGGAAGAATGCTATAATCCTTTAAGTTGAACACTATTTCTCTTCTATCCACAGGCAGCATGAGCATTTTTGAAAGATTTGTCTTGTCTCTACAGAAGATAAGATATTCTCGTTAAATAATTTTAATTTTCATTTTTAAGAAGAATCTTTCCTTCTAGAATTTTCCTGCATTTATGGGAAAAGACTTGGTAGCTGTCCTGTTTAAAGTTAACAGTTTATAAGGAGGATTATATGAGAATGAGACAAAGAGTGTTTCATATTCTCGCTTAATAGGCTGCTGTTCAGCTTGATTAAAGTTACACAGTTAGAACAATCTCATTTAAAATCACTTCTAAAAATTCAGCTCAGTGAGTTTATTTAATAAAACTTAACTTATAAATGCTGTATAAAGGTGAATACATGCAAATGTCATGGTGGCTGGCTTGCCTGTCACTCAAGCCAGTGTCCTTTGCTGCAGATGTGTTGCATCTCTATTACACTTAAACTGGTGAATTGCATTGCTCAGGTGGACTGATAGGACAACGTTTGTTCTAGTGATAAACATCTGTATAAAACACAGCACTTGCCATTTTATTTGTTTTTTTAATTGCAGAATAATAACTTCCAAGATGACATTGCTATTGTATTAATATTTTTACAGTGGAATGATTATGCAGAGTGTTCTACTGAAAGGTGACTTGTCCTCAAAATAAATCAGGCCATTACTCTAGAAGTACATTAAGAACAGTGTTTTTGTCCCCTCTCCTTAGGTGTAATATGTTTTCTTTTTTTATTATTGTTTTTTTTTTTCTTCCTGATTTTGCATGACTGTTGAATTAATTATTTTTCAATATTCTATTACTGTGGTTCCTCAGAGTAGCCATTCTGCAACTCTTGACTGACAGTTATTGAACTTTCAGGTCCTATGGTACATCTGCTCTACCACCATCTGTTGTCACAGTAAGGATTTGATCAGGTTTATTTTGAAGGAAAATCTCTAGAATGAAGCTTCTATTGTTAAATGTTTATAGAAACACACAGGGGGAGCTGAGTTCTTGTTGTTAAATTAAGCAGAAGTACACGATAGGGTGTAAATTATGCTGTGCTAATTCCCTGCATTGTATTGTCAGCCATCTATGGCACTCGGCATGGATTATTACTCCATAACATAAACCCTTGAAAGGCTTATGTTGCTTATTAATTGAGCTTTCTGTAAAATAAAAGGAATATCTATCTATATATATTAAAAAATATATGTTTGTTTAGTTGATGTGAAATACTTCTGACTGAACAGTTTAATTGTTTTAGATGCTTCTGAGGCACTCTCTATTATAAAAACTATGTTTCCTGTGGTCAAGAAAAGATTTTTCTTCTCTTTACATTGTAGTCCAGAGTAGCTTTTGAACGCCAGGACATAAAAAGTTTTAGAAGGGTAATACACACCATAGATTGTTAGAGATTTTAGGCTGAGGAAACCATGTTGACTTTTGAGAGGAAGGTCAGACTGCTTCCTGAAGGTAGTGGATTACCTGATGAGCCAGATAACATTCATGTTGTGAGTCACTTGGTGCAGTTGTTGGATAGCAATGCTTATATCCTAGGGCTGCATACCCTATAGCTCATGAGAGGATGGAAGTAATTTGGACACCCGCTGGAAATTTAGATGATAGAAAAGAGTGAGTACATCAAGTTCTTATTTAAATCTCAAACTATAAGTCTCAAGCTGTGTATCAAATCATTTCTGCATGTCCAGCAAATTCAATTTTGCCTCAAGTATAGATTTCCTCTTCATTTACATATTTTTCTCATTTATCTTCTCGTATTTTTTTCTAATACTAACTTGTTAGTATAACAAGTATTAGCTAATTTTTCCTCTGCAATATTAATGTCACTACCTGAAAATGCCTTTCAGTAAGGGTAAGTTTTGCCTGACCAAATTTAGTGACCACATCCGTGTTAGATCTATATTCAGATTTTAGTCAGTACAGGGATGAATGTACAGTGTTCTCCACTAAAGGCTTAAATAGGGCAGGTGAATGAGGGGCATCTAAATGCTTTGCTCTATTCTAGACATTTAAAATTGAGTGAAATAAACAGACATGTCCCACAACTAGGTTTTATTAAGTGGAATCCTAAACTGATAAACAGATAAACAAATGTTGCTTATTTTCTAGTTATTTTCTAGTCACTAGATATTGTACATATTTTAGTGACATTTCAAGGGTAGATTACAGAGAGCACTTAGGAATCTGTGGGGAAGTGATGTGATGCCTAGCTGTTACCCATTTGGTTTCTGAAGAACGGAGAACCATTGGGATAACATCCAAAATAGTCAGGGTGTAGCGCTACCTCGGGCAACTCACAGGGACCAGTCTGATAGCCTTTCTCTCTTTGTGGCTTAGGGGTGTGAGTCAAAGCTTCATTCATGTCAGGTTTAAAGCTCTAAATGCTTCCACAAAGACTCTTTCTAAGAAATTAATGGAAGCTCCTGCTCTAAATAAATAAATCAATAGATACATAGATAAATAAATACATATACTTTAAGGAAGAATATGTTTATGCCTATTTTTGAGTGACAGTCATGGCTTAAAAGTATTCAACTGGTAAGTGGACAGCTTGATCTACTGCTTTCCAGATTAAGGTGTTCTTACCAGATCTTTCACCTTGCTTTACACTCCTCTCAGGTGTGAAATCAGGCTCTTTCTGATCCCACAGGTCTTGCGTGTCTTTCTGCATAGTGTCATAGCTTCAACAGGAGCTGTATACCTCAGCTTTTAGCTTGATGTTAGAAGATGAAAGAAACAGGTTTGACACACTGACTTTGTGAGTGCTGTAATTGCTAGGTTGCCATAATAAGGGCTTTCCCTTCAGCTGCTGTTTTTTGCAACAATATGATCTTAACATTTTTTAATAAACCTGACCCTGCCTGTATGCATACAGGGTTCTTCCAAATCAGACCCCCCAGCAGATTTAGGTAGAGGAATCATTGGTTCCTGATTTGTCATAAAGCTTTAACACAGACAAGTACTTACAGTTCTTTCCAGAAGCATAATTCTGTATCTATGATGAGGTCAGATAGTGAGAAACCACTGAATTTAAATGGGGAAGTTGGATATTTATGATGTTGGAGACTGGAAACATAAGTAGCAAATGTTAAACCAAGAATTAGAATTTTTTATTCTAATAGAATAAACACTTGCATCTTTTTCATGTATTTTATTGTTGGACAGGGTTTTTAGCTACTGTCCAAACATGCCAACAAAGCTGGAGGCCAGGAAGCAGATTTCAGCATCCTTGTTTAGAAATAGATGCCTTGAAAGATGCATATGTCCTGTACCTCTCTGCTCTCTGACAAGTTCCTGAAAAGTGGTAGCAAAAAGAAGAAATAAGAAAAGGAGAGAAATTGTGTCACCGTATCCACAAAAGATATAGGTCATCTTTTTTGTACAGTTACACTTAGAAGGATTAAGTATGGGGAAACCTTTTTTTTTCCCTCTAACTTCACCTTAAATCAAGAATTGTTAATATGCATAGCTTACCAGATATGAATTTGTTCTGTCTGGCCATTTTGGAATTTTCATTGGAGGCTGAGGCTAGAAATAAAAACGTTGCAATACTTTATTGTAATGTCTATTTTATTGCATTGAGTGAGTATAAATGTTCCCAAGAACAACATTAATTTTAGTAGATTAGAATGAAGGTGTTCAGTAAGCCTATACACACATTATTCCCTGGGGAATTGTATCATCTAAATAAATTAATTGGAATCAATGAAGCATATACTTTAACTGTAGATCTTCTATTGAAGGAGCACATGGGACTCAAAAAGCTTAAAGAAAGTATTTTTAGTTACAGTTTACGTCAAGAGGAGAGGTGAATAAACATTTCATTTTTTCTCATTCACTTATTTTACATCTATGCAGGTGATCGGTGCTTCATATCATACCCTGTGACAAGAAAGATATTTAGTCTTTTGAACTTCTAGAAACAGTGGCTAAACAGAATTCTGTGGACCATAGATGGTCATTGTTCTTTTCCCTTTCATCACAATAATAGTCCATGGTACCGGTGGTACAGTTGCTACCTGAATTTCAGAAAATAGTTGATGTGTAAAATAGTACAAAGCAATTGACAATTTATGGGTTACCTACAAATGAAGAAGCAAAAAAAAAAAAAACACAAGAAGTATTAATCACTGAAAATGTCTGAAGGAAAACGGGCAATAAAATTGATGGAAAATGTTACAAAATGTAGTTAATTGCAAATGCAGAAACATCCCCTAGAAATTCATAATATATGGACACTTTTTTGTCCTTTTAAACAGTTATATTTCCTGATAAGGAGACACTGTTCAGTGAGCAATATCTGTTATATGTTTAGCACATTAGAGAACTTTTGATTTCAATCTTACTATTTTGGGAAACAAAACTTATTAAGTCCATCCTATTTTATGACATAGCAAATAGAAATTTAACAGTGGCAAATAAATAAACTATACTCAGGAGCCGACAACTAAAAAAAAAAAAAAATATTTATTTAAAAATAAACATTTTCCTTGTTGGAATATCTCTCAGTGATGCTGGGTTTAGAACCAAAAGAAGTCCACCTTTACTTATGAAGAATGATTCTGGAAAATGGTGCAAGACTGGACAGGCAAAAAGGCCTGAAGCAGTAGATATGCAATGCTGTGGCCGGGAACTTCTGACCAAGGTCTGGACAGACGTCTGGCTTCTTTCTCTAAAACAGGTCTCTACCTGATGGCTCTGGTCATGTGTAAGTGCTGAGTGTCCAGAGGCACTCGATCCAAGTGGCGTGCTCAGAGTACCCCCGAAGTCCAAGAGGATCAAGATACAACAGTATGCAGTTTCTAGCTGCTTTCTTTAAATATACAGCCAGAAGTCATGCTGTTTCCCATTATTTGTTTAACAGCCTACTGTTTACAGTACTTGCTTAATAGAAGCAATAGTCACTCATCACTCCATTCTATTGCTCCCACAAGCCTGCCCTAACGGCGGGAGGGGGGATAATATGGCAGGCCCCCCCTCCCCTTTTTGAAGTAGGCTGCCGTTCAAAACCAACCCCTGACAGTGGGAAAGGAGAGTATGCAAAAATGATCCAGACCTCTGAGACTATGCAAAAAGGCTTTGAAGAAAATATGCTGTCTGTGAGAGGAGGGATTTCTGGCTAAGTATTAATCATGAGTTTACATCCATTTAATACATCATTTAATAAAGTTCCTGTAGGTCACTGTCCGCTCTTCACAGGGCCTTGAACTATTCCATCAGGATCTCTCCTTCAGCCACCCAGATGGCACCCACAGCTAATTTTTTATGTTGTCTTCCCTGTGGGTGAAGGAGCCTGCCTGTCCCTCTGTACAGATCTCTGTGGATACTGAGCTTCAGTGTCTAATACTGAAGTTAGAGCTTCATTCAGGACCCAATCCTAATTTTGGGATATTAATGTCCTTTATGGGTTGTATCCCTCAGTTGTTCATGATGGTGGGACACTTTGCATTAAAAAAAAATTGTCTGAGTGGAAGAAAGCTATGATATTATTGCAAAATAATTGTTATCCACTACTCCTTAAAGACTGAGCTTTTCCAACAAAACTACAAAATCCATGGAAATGCTGAGAGATGTCAGAGACAAGTCTACTATTGACAGGCATCACCCCACTGTCGAAAAATAATTAAGTGCAACATGAGTTCTATAAATGTTATGAATTCCACTGCTAACTCCCTGCCAGAGGCCATTGGCATACGAGCAATGAAAGATCCTCCAGAATAGCCTAGGTTCAATCTAAAAACCAGGCAAATTAAAACAGGCTTTATTCTAACAAAGCGAAAAAATTATATTCTTGTTAAAAATTAAGTTATGGAGAAGCATGAAAACAATATTACATAGAATATACTGAATATCATGTTCTTGATCTAATCATCCCCTAAGGTTTTTTTTTTTCAGCTCCTGAAAAAGGTATTTTAACAGTAGTTTTACTCTGCCTTGCTGTTTTTCAGAATGGGACTGCATTCTGGTTCCCATTCTCAACCCAGTTGTATTTGGATACCACTGTTTGAAAATTAATATTTAAAGTGGTTCCAGAGTAGTCCCACTTCTCCTTCTTTCTTAGTAATTAATTTAGGAGGACTTTTATTTACTTTAAGAGTGTGCAAGACTGCAAGTTATACATCATTCCTTTAGCCCTTTGCATGCCAGCTTTTCCATTCTGTTTAGAAACTCGACTGAATTTCAAGTAATTTCAAGTTATTTAGCATCTCTATTCTCTGCTTTTCTTTCCCTTCCTCCTCAATCTCTACAGAATATCAGGGTCCTTCACAAATCATAACGATTTTTCCCCCTGTTAACAACTGAGAAGGGATGATAGGATTCATCCTCCATTTCTCAATATCTGCTTATGAGCAATAGAAGAGTCCTACTGTCTTCAGTCTCAAGGGTGCCTTACGTGCAAGCAGTCTGTACTAAAAATTTCTTTCCAGAGTGTGTTTTAAGGATGAAAGTCTCTAGTGCGAAGTCTGATACACTGTGCCACTGAACATTAGGGTAGATATAAAATGGGTGAGTTTAGAAAATCCTGGACAGCTACAAATGGATTATGAAATGTGAACTACTACATTTGGTATGTACTACTGTATATGCCATAAAAGAATAACGTGGCACTGTAATAAAAACCATGCTGAAGCTGGTTTGCTAAGAATAGCAAGTTAGGACTATTTTAAAACAGATTCCAAGACAGATATGACTGCTTTGAGGTCAAAGACTCACAGAAACACAGAATTACTTAGATTGGATGAGTTGTTGTAGGTCATCTAGTCAAAACCCTGCTCAGAGAATGGCCAACATAAATCAAGATGCTCAGGACTTTCCTCAGTCAAGTTCTGAATATCTTTAAGAACGGAGATTTCATAACATCTCTCGCCAAGATAAATAATTCAATTTAGTATTTTTTAAGTACTAAAAGGCATCACAGGTGCTTTGATACATGATTTCTTTGCCATAATGCCACAAGATAAACAGTGAATAAATCTCTTTCTGTGGATCTAGCAAGGTACGTATTCTGGATTTCAATTGCAGAATATTTATTTGTTTTTATTAAAATAGTTAGTTTATTTTTCAGGCTGTTGTGATTGAAAGTTCAAACTCTGAAATCACTGCTTTTCTCTTTTTGGAGATTTTATTTATATTTATTATTCTGGGATTTTATAAGTATCAGTTTTGTTCTCTGAGAGCCCTGAGAAAGCTTTGAGAACACTCTAAGCTTGCAGAAGTCTTTTCCTTTTGATAATCAGGTAGGACAGAAAATAATTGTTTCTCAGTATAAATAGCAAAAGAGGTTTTCCAAACATTAATAGCTATTTTTATCATTTTATAAGTATTGCCATTTAAATGACAAAGGATGGAAAGTAAAAATTTGGCTCCCTAATAGTTGTCACCCAGTAGCCATGAAGAGCATTATTCCATAGAATTTTGATGTTGGTTTCATCAGAGGATGAAGTATTTAAATATAATATAATATAATATTTTAAACAGGCTTTTGTATACTTAGCTATATATCTGCACCGCTAATTTTGTAAATATTTCAAACTTCAATCTCACAAAGGTATAAAAAAATTTGTAAGTCAGGTCTTGTGAAGTTATTATTACCAAAAAAGGGATTTCTATCAGATATGGGGTTTTTTTTTGCTGTACAAGCAGAAACACCAGAGACTTAAAAGACAGCTTTAAGTATACATTGAGTATTTGCAGTTTTATTCTGGCTTTGTGAGCACTTTGAATTGTAAACATCTAATTCTATAGAAATGTAATTTTAATGTTATACAAACTCAAAAATTATATTGCTAAAATTAATTTCAAACAAGTCTAATCTATTACCCATCATCTGTATTTTCTATACACTCAGACATTTGGGGTTCTCACACTTTTATGGTTACTTTCTCCTTTGGATGGAGCTCAGTAAGCAGAAATTTAGCAGGCTTGCAGGATGTTAGCAAAGCAGCTACATGAGTAGCATGATTTCTCAGAGACATCCAGTTAGCCTAAACTGCACTAGTCTTGTCCAAGTTCTGTTTACCAATCCTTTTCAGAGAAACAGAAAATACAAATCAAAACAATATCTGAAACAGTCATTGAAATCTAATTGAAAACTACTCCTTGGGAGAGTTAAGAATGATAATAAATGCTTTCATAAGTGATTCACTCACACTGGTACCTGAGAAAGGTGAATGTGTCAGTTGTTTGCTTGGCGGCACCATCAAAAGTCTGAAAGACACTGCCTAGTGACTTGTAATATTCTGATCTTTTTCTTCATTCAGCATGTTTCAGTAGTCTAACCTGAGGTGACAAAGATGAATGTGACACATTGTTCATCGGAAAGGAGAGGCCATACCCTCAAGCTCGATTATCTGAAATATTTTTTTGTTTGACCCACTTATATTTTGGAGCCTCAAAAATGTATTACATTTATACTGTGTACATTTAGAAGAGGAAAAAAAGAGACATTAATCAAAAGATAAGTCCTAAACACAGTCAAGCTACTAGGCTTTAGAATAGAAGATATTTACTTTCTTGCTACCTGAGTGCTAAGCTTTCGGTATTGCACTGTTATCAGGGTAAACCTCAAAAAACCCAGAAATTTTATCCTGGCTTAAAATTGACAGCCCTTGTGCCTGCTTGCAGATTCAGTAGGTGAAAAATGGACAGGCAGGAATTCAAATATGACCATAGATCAAAGATGGTTTTCCCAGTAAGAAAAAACCAGAATCCTACTGGTTGCAGTTACACAACAGCAAAAGAAGGGGGAATGATGACAGTGTGATATACAGTAATTTTTTTAGTCAGGATGTGTGTGAGAACTGCTCATTACCAAGAAGTTTGCTGAGAGCTGCTCTGTTGAGAGTGTCAGAGAAGGTCTGAAGCTGTGCAAGGTTGGCTGTAAAATGCCTGTGATGGCAGCAGGACTGAGTCTCCTCAGTGATAAACCTGGCAGCCAAATGAACCTGCTCAGGGATGTGCTAAATTGCTCCGAAGGTGAGTTATGTGGCAGGTAAACAAGAGAAGTCTCTACAAGAAGAAAGGAGGCTCATTCAAGTGAAGAAGGCAGATCACTCTAGAAATCACAAGATATATTTTTTCATCATCTAGCTACCATACCTATTAACCAGGAAAATGTTTAACTCAATCCCATGTGAAATGCACACATACCTTGGTGCAATTCAGGGCTGGCTAGCTACTCTAGTTGACAATTTTTTTTTTTTTTTTTTTTTAAAACTACCCAGTCAATATCCTGCAAGCCAGAACTAGCATGAGCTATTTTTGTACTGATTCCTTCTAGTAATTTCACACACACATGCCAAATTAATATAGATTGGTATCTAATACTGCAGTTTGCATCCAAATCTATTTTTGTAAAAACATCTGCATAAGGTCTTTCTTGGAAAAAATCTTAACACAGGAATGCTGTACTTTCTAAATGCTAATCACCTCTATTAAAATGGCAATTTCAAATTGTAATGAATTTTAAATACATGTAATTGTTCATTGACTTGAATAATTTAAGGGAGGCAAATCCCCCCAACTTTTAATCTTGACATTTTGACAAAGGCACACAGTTGCACAATTAATGTTCAAATTGACTTTGTCTTTAGAAGAATTTATTTCAATGAACAGATACTTAGAAGACTTAAATAAATAAAATGAGCGCTTTGAAATAAACTGTAGCTATTAACATGTAACATTGGATGAAAAACTGAATGGATGACACAAAATGTTGCTTTGGATTAGTAGATTATAACAAGAAGAAGATTGTGAGAAACTTGGAAAAGCAAAATACAAATCTTTACCTGTTCAGAAAGCTGTCCTGTATCCACATGTAGCCATCACTTTTCAAATCCGTGAAGGGAGTGAAGGCATGAAGCAGTCAATATAGTCAAAATTTCTAGCAAGATCTGGTAGATCTCATTGGGAAGGTGGTAAGATTTCTCATGGGATGGTGTTGGATGTAATATAAATGGTAATACAGGTTTTTCAAACACTGCTGTTAATGTTGGAGAGATGTCTGCAGATGTCCAGGCAAGTTTTGTTACCCTAAACTACTGTCTTCACTTTGATTATGATATTATATGTTAAGAAAGCAAATATCCTCTGTTTTCAGTCTTTGATATCAGTTTTCAGTTGTCTGGACTGTAAGGGAAAAATAATCTTCCATAACTAAGAAGTATTTTCTGCTTTCTCTAGTATTGTTTACTTTAAGACCCCTAAATATTTCCTTAATTTTTGTGTGATTGTTTGAAAAACAGAACAGGACAAAACCAAATGGAAAATCTATACTCAGCCTTGGTCTGGGTAACAAGATGACAACACAAGTTCTTAGCCAGAAGGAAATTAAGCTATATGAGATACAATAAATGTGTAATCTTATAATCTCCCATAATAATTTTATAATTTCCAATAATAAGTGAAATCCTTAGAGATTGAATAATCTATTAGTAGGCAGGTGGTTCCAAAATATGAAATGATCTTTGTCAGTGATAGCTCTAAAGGACATAGGATAGAAGGGAGAGGATATAACAGAGGAGAACTGAAGAGGAAAACTATTTTGCAAGCAACCATTTTCTGTTTTTATACATTCATAATTTTTCTTATTTCATGGAATCACAGAATGATTGAAGTCATAAGGAACCTCTGGAGGTCATCTTGCCCAACCCCCTTGTTCAAGCAAGATCACCTAGAGCAGGTTGCCCAGGCCCATGCCCATCCACAATTCAAACCAAAAATTGTTCATTTCTACATTTTGAAGTTCAGAAATAAAAGTCAAAGGGGATGCTTGCCAAAGCTGTTCCTTTGCTATTAATAATTTCATGGCATAATTTTCTAGAAAATACTGACCATTATTGATGTTTATTTGTCACAAAACATAATGAAGCAAATGAGGCTTTAAATTATTTTAAATCTAATCTGAAACATGTGTAAAATAACTTTTCACTGCCATTTGTCTTCTGTTTCTTTGAGATTATTTTTCATATGCAGACTGCCTTGTTTTAGTGAACTTTGTTTGTGAAGAAGGTAGAAAATAATTCACAGGAATTAAAAAAAAAAAAAAAAAGGAAAGATTACCAGGCTTTTTCCAAACTGAAAAATAGGATAGGAACATTTTGACTATCTTTACAGTAGAGCAAAATTTTTCTAGCATTCATTCAAAATTGTACATGATTAGTTCTTCTGTTGACTTTGAAAAAATTCTTACTCAGTATAAAAATTGTAAGCCTTTTAAATACAGGACTATTTTTGCCAACGATTGCATTACAATCACACTTTTTGTTCCATTTTAGTGTGGTTTTATTGTTTTTCTGCTAACAATTGACTATAATGAATTTCAAGACTATCATACAGAGAAAATGATATTAAAACCAGGATAGAGAGCATTATCTGAGTTCCTCATCCCTCATCATTTTTCCCCTGTGTTGTCTGACATATTCATTTGTCTTCTGATTCCATGTTTATCCTGTTGCCCTACAGCACTGTTTCATATAATATGAGTATGAATATGAGACTTCCAAGATAAAAAGCTGTCAGTGCATCTGTTCTGATCTTTGAATCGCCTCGCTCATTTAATGTCACATACATTTTACATTTCATTTTGGGGAAAATTTCTTGTATTTTTATCTTACTGTTCTTCCTAAAATATAATAAAAATTTGTGTAAAAACTCTGCAGAAGTCTCTCTGAAAATCAAGGCTATTTAAGTCATTTCAGCAATATGTTGGACTGGTATGAAATATGGCAATTTATGGCAATTTATCTTGCTTGATTAGGATGTCCGTGTGATGAAAGTACATACTAAATTGAGAGATTATGGTTTTTTGACCGAAGAAAGTGTCCTGTTTCATTTATCATTTAGATATAGATTTTTTTAAACTGTACATGATTTAACTCATGAACCATAATAACTTATTGAATCTTTGTTACTGAACCAGCAGCCACTAAGTTAACTAATTTGTGTCACCATTTGATTTTGAAGAATGAGCTGCTTCAGGTAAGTTAGAAACAAGGACTGCAAAAATTATCTTTTAAATGGAATGTTATCACAAATAAAATCTGTTTTCCCCGCCACACCACCTTTGTTGATAATGGTCAGCAGATTATAGGGACTCAAAAAAACTTCTAAGATTAAAAAACTAACCTGATTTTTAAATTTATAAAGGGGCATGCTATGCACTGTCTATTTGTGATTCACATTTATTTCCATTCATCATGTGTCTGTGGTTGTAAACATTTCAGATAGAATCTCATGAAATTCCATATTTTGGGCCAAGTCCATGTGTACAACATTAAGATATGTTCCAAAACTCACAAGTCAAATTTCATATTCATCCACTACTTCAATACATATATACACATGAACTATTAATTTGGAAAGTTACGATCCCTTTCCAAATAAATTTTCTTGAAGCTGTTAATAGTCAAAGCTTTTTTAGAAAATTTTCAACAGTTTCTCAGCTTCATTATGTAAAAATTACAATATTTTATCTAACTTCACATGTTCAGTGTGTTTAGATAAACTGAGACCACTTTAGGAACACATAAGTAAAATAGTTATCAAGCATTTGTTCAGTTTTGCCCTGTTTTCCAGAATCTAGCCCATGCTATTTTAATTCACACATGTGAATATGCACATGCACTCAAACAACTTTGTAAGTGTTCCTAATTATAATAATACAGGCTTTGCCTTACAGTTCTTCTGTATATTTAATAGTAGGTATTTAGTCTGAAGGAGAAATGCCTTTTTGTTAATAAAACCTTGGTACAGCAGGTTGTCTCAAAAATCAATCTAATTTGTCCTCATGATCTACAGAGGCCAGGGAGAAATAGCTAAAGGAGCAATTGCCTTAAATTTCATGACTGCTTTAGTATTAAGGCAATCAAATGTGAAATATCAATACATCTGCACAGCATGAGTGACTGTATCCTGTTATTCTGACGAATAGTAGAAGTAGAAATGAGGAATGTGAAGAAGAAAAACACTAACTGAAAACAGATTACATACAGTGCTACAGTGATATTAAATATCATCAGGGAAGATGATAACTTACTGTGTGTCCAATTTTAATGAAACAAATCAAGAGAGAACCAAATCAATTCAGTTTAATTAATTTAAAAGCATAGATGTCTCAAGTCCTAGAAATTAGGGATCATTCATTCTCTTTCAGTTACAGAGAGGAAAATGTGCCAAACTTCTGCACATAGTACAATTTTTTATACTAATTTTACTTTTCTGTGTAGCCCCTTTCATTCACGAAGCTCTGCAGATTCCTACCAAGTCAGAGGGATGGGGATCCACACTTAGCCTGCATTGGATAATATACGAAACAGCAGAAATGAGGGAAATCTGAATAAACATTGAATTGAAATAATTTAAAACTTCTCTTACTGTACTTATCAGTTGTTTGGTTTTTTTTTTTCCCTGACTATTTCTTCATTCAGGAATGAATGAGATTTCAGAGAACACGGCTTTTTAGTTATTGCATGACAATATAGCGTTGAGCACTCTGCTTGATTCTTGAGTATTGTGGTACAGCTCTGTCTTCGTTCTGAGTTTTATAAACTTGTTTAATCACCAAACCAGCAGATACTTAAACACATTATTCATTAGACACGAGACTGTATTACCGTATTAGTGTTTGTTATTGGCAAAAGAATTAAATGTTGAGGTTTCACTGTAAGTGTTAGAGGAATGGACCTTCTCCCTGTCTCTGTTTATAGACCACAAAATATCTAATAAACTGTGATGGAGAGTAGTAGTGTAGATTTCATATATGGGGATTTGAAAAAGCCATTAATTTCCAGTGTGTTAGAATACAATCCAACAGAAAAAAAAGAAGGACCCCCCCCCAAAAAAAAAAACCCGACAGACACCCCCATTTATTTTAATGTATATTCCATGAAGAGCTGTTGATGAAAATCCTTTTCTCAACAGTAATGAAATAAACTTGTGTAAATTGCTTTTTTAAAAGTACATGACATACAAAATCTCAAAGGATAAAACATGCAGTACAAACATTCATTTATATCATTGGTAAACTTACTAAGTCGTTGACTATTTATATGATTGTAGTTATTTTTCCTAACCTGTTTTCTTTACATGCTCATGACTGACATTTAAGACAGAGAATGCCCCATGCCTAGTTAATGTAGAAATCAGTTTCACAAATAGATTTAAAAATAGATCTATTCCATTAGCAGCACTGTATGAAATATGGGTTGATCTATTTTCCATAGCAGTAGTGTACCAGTGCACACTGGAAATTGTATTTTATTACTAATGGCATGGTTATAAATCAAAAGCTGCATGATGTGTCTACTCCCTGTTCAGATGTTCTCCAGAAGTTGGCATAGTGGTGACTCATATCCTGTTACTCTTTCAGGATTTGATATTAAATTACTCAAACTTAATAGATGGATAGGTAGGGAATGAGATCCTAAAATGGGTTTGAATAAGTTCTAGTTCATACGTCTATGTCGGAAGAACTGCAAGTAGTGGTAAGAGTCGACAGCATTCTGGTTACTTCTTAGCTGTAGATGAAGTCTGTTCAAAATAGCGTCTGAAAACGGTCTGTTAATTTGCTACTTCTAAGCAACAAGGTTCAAAACTCCTACATAGGGATTTTCGGGGGGGGGGTGGAACCTTGTCATTATTTGGAAATAAAATTTTTAAGATCATACTGTTTAATGCATAATTGTGAACTTGTATGTAGAGACTGTATCTGCATTGCAGTGTAACAACAGTTACTTGATTTTGTATTCCTGTCTAGTGGTTCCTTACACTTCACTTGCATTAAATTTCTCTGACGTGATCTGTCAGCAAATATGTAGAATTACTTCAGGGAGCTTTTAGTGAGATAATAGACCTTTAACATCTACTGAGTATGTGGTTTAGCTTTTTTGTTGTTGCTAGTACAATAAATATTTGTTCTGATGTTTTTGGATTGTCATAACAGGCATCCTTTATACAAGTACGTGATTGTAAGTGAACTGCCAATACACCATATTGTGTCAGTGGTTCAAGGTTTGTAGCTATGTAAACTTTGACAAATATCAGCTTACTTGCATGAAATATTTGCAATTTATTTGAAGAAAGTGTCTGAGGAATTTGTCAACACTATTGATTTTTCTGTCAGATAGTCTACATGGGCTGGACAGAAGAACGGGAACAAGACTCCCTTCAGGATCGAATGTACACACCAAAGTTTCTAGCATTGAGGGGATCTTCCCTGTATAAATTTATAGCACCTCCAGTAAGTATATTTCTCATGCTTAGTGGGAATAAATATTATTAAATAAAATAATTTCATGTAATATGTACAAGGCTTTCACAATGAGATATCACTCATTGAGCTAACAGGATTGCAACTTACAGCACTGAAAACGTCCAGGGCATGTGGTACAGAAGTGATAGAAAATAGCTGTTCATCAGATGATTGGGCATCTAACAAGAATTTCTTTCCCCCCACTCACCTGAGCACTTAGAAAAATACAAGAGAAATCCACTTGTGTTAAAAGGGGGCTTTTCATTTTCCTTTGGCAGGCAGAACAAGCCTGAAGCAAGATGGTTAGATTTAAACTGAACTATCATTCTAGTCAAACCGCTGAGATTTGGGGAAATACCAAAGCTTTTTGCATGCTGTGGAAATGGCAATACCTCTGCATTTAGATTTCATCCTGAATGTAACTTTTATGCTGCCTGGGAGCACCAAAAGGAAGGTAGGAAAGCAAATGAAATTGTTTAGGTTAAATTTATTAATTGGAATTTGACTGGCAACACTGGGCAAAATTTTAGCTGTTGTCTCACACTCAGCAATTTACTTTCACAGTTTTATGGTACATCTAAACTGCACTAAACAGAGATATCCTCTAGCTAACTTTTAAGCCAGTAGCTAAGGAACCAGTAGCAGTCCCATATCAGCAGCAGGGAGAGTTGTGTGGATTCATTTGTTCTGTTTATTGGGTGACCTTTCTGACAGCTGCTAACCCTGTGTTGCCAGATCCAGGCGGTAGCTCCGTTCTGCCTGAATCATAGAATCATAGAATAGTTCGAGTTGCAAGGGACCTTTAAAGGTCATCAAGTCCGCCCCCCCCCCCCCCCCCCCCACCCCGCAATGAGCAGGGACATCATCAACTAGACCAGGTTGCTCAGAGCCCCGTCCAACATGACTTTGAATGTTTCCAGGGAGGGGACATCTACCACCTCTTTGGGCAACCTGTTTCTGAGGTAGTTCTAAGCCAGCTTGCAAGTCTTTACATCATTCATCAGTCACTATTCGTGTTTGTTTAGCAAAGTGTTTAAGAACATGTGAAAGACATGAAGAATGGAAGTAAGTATGAACTGATAACTTCATGTGTTCAACGTTGCTACACTAGTTCACTGGTATGGAAGTTTGGCTCTCCCATGGTTAGTAATGGGAGTTTGGCTTTTGTTGGTGGATATTTTTCAGGATCAGATTAAAATGTCAGATTATGCTGCTAAGCACCTTAATTGAAAAGCAGCTCTCCTGGCTTTGGCAGACCTACCCGGGCATTTGCTGCCTGTCAAATAAAGCCACCTCCATTCTAGACACTAGATAGCAGAAACAATGCTGAGATCCCCCTTCAGTACAAAAGAGGAAGATTATTCTTCTGTAAGCATTATGGAAGGAACTACAAGCCTCTTTACTGAGGATTCAATCATAAGTTTCCAGGAGTAATGTGCTGCTGGTGGGTAAATAAGTAACGAGTGATGATTAATGGGTGTGGGAGGAACATGTTCATAATAGGGCTGTGAACCACAGTGATGTGAGTTAGGACAATTCTGGCAAGCTGCTGCTGTATGAGACAAGCCACTGATCCTTGAAGTCTTTATAGGTCTTCTTTCAGCTGAGCTGCAAGCACATGATTTTGTTCTGCCAGATTCTGGTTCTTATTCTAAAATAGAAAGACAGTTCAAACATAGGGAAAAATATTGTCTCTCCATGGAGTAGGAGGGAAGCAGAATGACAAATATGTTTTTTAAAAGACAAACAGAGGAAGATTTCCTATAAAGCTACCTTAAAAACATATAATGTATGTAATAATTGCACACTTACGTGCCCAGCAAAATTATCTTCTTATCAAAGACTGCAGTAGGCCTTTTAAAAGGACTTCTAAAATCCTGTTTTCTGTATGCAAACTTTTACACATACAGTTATGTTTGCTATTCTGCAGGTATGTGTGTTCATCTCTTTCAGGGATTACAAAAGATTAGGAACAAACTTTCAATGCCGAAGTTTCAGAGCTTCTATTTATGAGATGTGTAAAGTGTAGTTATAAGAAGAAAAACAGTTTTAATTATATTTGCAGTGTAAAATCCTTGGATTAAGTTGTTTTCTGAACAGACATGTGCTGCCAACTTTTTAACCAGAAAATCAGATGAAAGTATTTCCCTGGTCTCTGCCAAAGTCTAACACATTAGGGAAGCATGTGTTTAAACAGTGTATATCAGCGGTCTCCCTCTGCCTCTTTTTTTATCTGTTTGATCAACAGTGCTGCTACTTTCCATGCTTGCATAAATGAGCAATTCTAACATATCTTACTTGCATTTTGAAAGCTTTAAACAATATTACTTTTTTCTTTTTCTGTTATTTCCTGGTACATTTTCTCCTTTAGAATTGTTAAGTGTGTCAAGTCTGGTGGGTTTCACTTTCTTACAGTTCATAGTTGGAAATCTCAGAGATAATGGACTTTAACTGAGAAAGAGCTGCTAACACCTTTTCTCTTGCTACCCAAGCTCTTAAATTAAAATATTGAAAGTGAACAGGGCAAGCAATTTCTATGGGTGTCTCAATTCTACAGCTGCTTTTGCTTTACATATATCTTCATATATAAAGAGTTTTGTTTTGACCTGAAAAGAAGTACCTTTATAAGTACAAACAAAAGCAGAAAACTAGGGGAGAAGGGGGAGCTCTGATATTTTCTCCCAAAGTATGGAGCCTACAGTAAGCTTTTAAACGAATAGCTTTGTGCTTCAGCAGCAATAGGAACTACTTCTCCTGATGGGCCAATATGACTTCAGCCTGTGTGACTGGTGTTTTGGGCTCAATGGAGCTGTAGCAAGACTCCTCTCCCCATTTTTCTGTTCATGGTGAGAAAGTTAATTTTTTGTCCACAGTAGAAAGAGCAGCTTTTCCCCCCCCCCCCTTTCTTTCTTTCCTTGACAAAACCATTTTACATGTTGTTCATCACATCTCTGAATAGCTTCTTAAAACTCAGGCATAAAGATTGTATATTTCCAATATTTCTTTACTTCCTCATTCTATATCAAACAATTTGTTGACTCTCAGTATTTAGTCATTCCCTTCCTTAGAAATCTGTTTAATACCCATACTTCAATAAGATAGTGAAAACTGAGTTTGAGGATGACTGCAAATAAATGAAATTCTAGTAGAAGAGGAACTATGACACTGTATTTTTGAACTTTTCATTCCTGACTGTGGTTTTCTCAAAGGAGTTTCAATTATAACAGAGTTTATACCTAAAAATTAGTTAGGGATAGAGTTTTGTTACATAACACCAAAATAATGTTGATCAAGAAAGTTTTATACCAAGGCATCCAAACCCATAGATGCTTCTCAGTCATGTTGTGTCTATTAATGATTGTTTTCTCTTTAGATAAAAGATAAATTGGTCTCATATAATATTTTCTGTGGACATCATTTTATGTTACATTTTTCAAAGAACTTCATATTCTTGAATCTTGAAAACCAAATAAAATTCTGTCTTCATTAGCTTCTTCATCTTGCCTAACAATTGTAATGATACTACCATCTTGCTTTGGAACTGGGCCACTGTTCAAAACTTCTTATCATTAAGATTTTTACTTTTTTTTCATATATAGCCTCAATTTTCATTCTATTTTGTGTGTTCTTCTGTCTTTTGAGACTGTGAATAATTCTCCTCTTCCTTCTCACAGTTTCCTTGGAAAGTTATTTATAGATTGCTGTGATATCCCCTTGACTCTTCCCTTACTGAATATATTCATCTATCCCTTTCTGTCTTGTTTAAGTCTTAACCCTTACCCTTGCATGATTTTACTGAACTCTTTTATCTATGTAATTTTTTGTGTAAAATAGTTGCTTAAAATTAGTACTGTTAAAAGCAATTGTCAAATCCTAAGACAAAGAGGAGAAAGACTATTCTTCAAATCTTAGTTTATTAGAGTTTAGGAGTAGATTAATCTTGGTAAGAAAAATAGAAAATGTATATTTGCCTATGTTGTTTCTTGGTTTTTTTTTTTTTTTTTCCCCTGGATTTCAAGGCATGTGGGGTAAGTGTCTGAGACACTGGAAGGTTGGAGAATTTGGTTTTACGGATTTGCAAACAATGTAGGTGACTGGGAGCAAATTGTGACACGCAGTTACAAGGAGGGAAGTAGTGAGAAACATGCCTTCTTATAGTCAAGGCTCTGTGAGAGGAATTCAAGGGCTGCATCCTCTCAGGATCTCAATACAACCCCCACCAGTTCCCGGGGAAGCCTCATCATTCAGCATGGAGCAGCCTGCATGCAAAGGCACACTGTGTTGTAAGCACAAGGAGACAGGCCGGACGTCTCCTAAGCACTGCCTGGATGGAATAGTCTGGTCCCTGCTAGTTATTGCTCTGAGGAAGTGCTTGGTCTTTCTGTATACATTATACTGGATGTAAATTGTTTAGGGATAGATTTTTATTTTTTTAAATGAACTTAATTCTTGAAATAAACAAAAATAAATAAATAACTTTCTTTTCCTGTTTGTTTTGTTTGTTGTTTCTTTTTTTTTTTTTTCCAAGGTCACAACCTGGGATTGGACACGTGCTGAGAAAACATTTTCAGTTTATGAGATAATGTGCAAAATTCTCAAGGTATGATGAGAAAGTATAAAATAATCACTTTGTCAGACCAGTTGACAAGCCAGAGCATAACACTGCAACTGGAAACTGCCCGTGACCACCTTGCAGAAAGAGATCAATTTTCTCCCTTTGAAGTCAATATCAGAAGTCCTGGTGTCAGTAGATACACAGCCAAACAATAAGGCTTGGAAAAATTGGAAATAAACTGATTTTGACTAGGAAATTATTTTATTTCTCCATAATGCTGTATGGTTTTATAGCTTTATTTTAATGTCACATTTAACCAGTATAACATTTCTTTTTCTAACTGAGAAGCTAAAGAAAAAGCGATCAATTTGATTGCTTTCAAATATGTTGATGCAACTAGCGGTGGCTGCAATGTAAGATTTCACTAAGACTAAGAACAGAGTCCTTAAAATATGCAATATCATTCTGAAAAATTTTGTCTTATTTTTTCCAATTTCTTCAGTTTGCCTTAACTGTAATAAATGGGAAGAGATAATGAAATATGTTTAGAAAGTTAAAGCTATGAGTAGCAAATTGAATAGGGCCATTATTTTACATTGTATTTAATTTTTAATTCTGAATTCATTCATAATTAATATATATGGTCTTCTCTCTATTTAAAAACAGTGAAAAACGGTTTTCCAGATGCTCAGCATTTCTCAATCTAAAACATGAGGAGAGGAAAAGGAGATGAAAAAGAGATGAAAAAAAATAGTCTCTTTCCATTCATCTGAAGTGCTTTCCTGTGTATGTTGTTTTTGGGTTTTTTGGGTCAAAATTATGTAAAAGGTAATTTGGTCTTTTCTGAAGTTTCATCTAGGCTGAGATACACTAGTATCAAAAAGAAGTATAAAAAATCATATTTTAAAAAAATGTTTCCCATTGGGAAGTCCTTATACTGACATATATGGTACATTTCCTAGTTTTTGTAGGTCACATAGGTGCACTATACTTTCTTTAGGGAGGCAGATTACAAATAAAATTCAGAAACTTTTTACACCAGAGACTTCAAAAATAGGAAACCAAATTTATAGTCTGAAAAAAACCTCTCTGCTAGTAATCTGGAACAGAAAAGTGAAAGGAGTTCTTTTAGTGCTGCGTTAGCTGTGAGGTCTAGAGTCTTCATCAGGAGTAGAATATCCCAAATGCAACACGTCCCATCACTGTGGTTCAACTTAGTTTAACTACCAAGTGTGTTCAAACATTGACTCTTTAGCAGAGGTCATGTAGGGAGAGAATTAATAGGAAAAGTTAGTCACTCTGTGAAGACGTTGCACTGAGGGCGTAATATGAACGATGCTCTTAGAGCACAGTCAGGCTTTGAGAGAGATGAAAAATCTCACTTGTGACGTGCACATTTTTTTTTTATTATTTGTTTTCCAGGCCTTGAGCCTGGAGAACAGTAAGCACCAAGATAGCTCTTCTCTGAGAAGTAAGCCTGTTGAGCTGGGACGACTCTTCCTTGTGACTTATCCGAAGATTTTATTATACTCTTTGAATAGAAATGTACAGAATCTATGCCATATAGTTTTCTGTAATTTAAAGGTCCTTCTTCTTTTCATTTCTTCTACCATTTTCCTTCGTTTATGCTCTTCTCATACACTCATTTTTAGCCATTTTTCTTTTTTCCCCTTCTCCTTTATCCCCTGTTCTTGTATACCAATGCAGGGATTTTTTTTTTTTCTCTTTTCAGCCATGTAGCAAAAGTTAGTTACAGCCAAGGAGTCAGTCCACAAAGCAGTAAAACCTAAAGCAGTGCCTTTCTGGCACTGTTGTGTGGAAGCACAGGAAAGAGTACAAAGATGCTGGTTTTTCTTATCATCCAGTTCTCCAGACTGTCTGGGAAGAGGTGTAGATCCTCCATTCTCAGTCTGTATTAACAGAGGATGTCCCAGCAGAGAGGCAATTCCAGTTTAAGTGATATAGGAATATCATTTATGTGTTTTTTCATCACGTTATTCATATTCAGTTATTCCTTTATTGTCTGTAAACATGGTCAAGCTTATAAAGTGTTGAAATGTTTCAAATGGGTTCTTTAGCTGACTAAAACCTGTAAATAATAAAAAATGGAAATAGAAAAATCATTGCAACGAAATTACAGCTTCTGACATTGGAGTATTAATCTTCACCATATTCTAGGTCTCTACAGCACGTAGTATAGGACTTAACCATGGTTTCACTAAATATAAAAGCAAGTAAAACCAAGAAAAACAGCTTCCCATTACTACTAATATATTGAACCTCTGTAGAGACTCAAGGTTTTATTCAGCTTTTATGCCATCATAAATGTCTCCATTTTAGCAGTGTGTGTTTCTAGACACATTTGTACAAGCCCCATGGATATTACTGAAACAGAGGCCACTTAAAAAAAGTTACTCTGGTGCTTTGTGATCACCTTCAAACTTCTTCCCTTCTATAGTACCACACATGCTACATGCATTATAAATTTGTTTTCCCTGGAGAATGAATTGAATGGCAACAGGACAGGCTAACAGGTTTTGAAGTGATTATATTCTCAGAGATTGATAGATAGCATGCTAGCTCAAGAAACCTGGTGAAAAAATGAGGAAGAAACCTGGGCTCTTCTACCACACAGTGTTCCCTCTCCTGCACTTCTTGTTCTTCCATGGCAGAGACTGAGTTCATAACATTCTTTTCAGGAAAATTGAGAAGATAGAATTATTCTGTGTTTCTACTTCAGAAGAGACAGACAATCACATGTCTTTGGGCAGAGATAAATTGAGGAAGATAGTAGTGCCTGTTTGCAGGACAACATCATCACTCAGTGTCTCTTAAGTGGGTTTAGTTCCATATTCTCAGCTAAACTCAAAATGTTCAGTCTACACTTCACTAGGAGTGAATATCATAGAACATTCCCAGATGGTGGAATGCCATCATCTACATTTTAAATTTATTTTAGAATTATCACTACCATGTTTTTTGGGCCAAATACACCCTCTAGCACTCTCCCAAACAATTCCTGCCACAGCTTGAGAGTTATCACGGGCGAAGGAGCATTTGTAGTGAGCCGTTGCATGTGAGCACCCTGTTTTAGGTGGATAAAGAGTTTCACAGTATGGATGTGGTCTGGTCCTTGCCAGCTGGCTATAATATCAACAAACAGTCCTGTACATGCTTAATTTGTTAGTATAGATACAGCTTCTGTGGCTAATATTCACTTTAAGTAGAAGGACTTGCAAGTGGTCTGTGCTAACCTCCGTACGAATTTGCCCAGGAGTGAGAAGTAGTGCTTTAGAATTAATGTTTCCAAAGCATATTTCCTTCTATATTGATCAGGCTGTTGGGCATCCCGAGAAGGAGCAGAAGACTTATCATCTGCATGCAGGACTGAATGTGTTGGTCAGGACTGCTGCAACACCTCTTTAGAGCCAGAAAGAATGTGGGTCTTGGGTCATGTCTTCTTTGTCAAAGTGAATTACTAAATGTTATCACCACACTTACTAATCAAAAGGTATCTGCATTACATGGCTTGCTTAGATTGGAATGAGATGTTTCAAAAACTTTTTCCATATTTAGACTTATAATCATTAGAAACTAGGATGCAAGTTTCACCCAAGCATGCTGGTATTTTCTCATGCTGTATATTGGCAACTTCAATAACTGTCTCTCGTGCCACAAGGACAGGACTTTACTAAATGTGTCTGAAAGCATTTTTTCTCCTTCTTCCACTCCTTAAATCTGAGTAAAATTCTGATGAACTTCACAAGAGCAGTTTTGATTAGAGAGACTTACTACTTTAAGTTTGTCTTTTTAAATACAAATGTAATTTTCCTCATTTAGAGAGATTTCTCTAAGTTTCTCTTCATGACAGAAGCTCTACAGTGGAGCATATGAACTACCAGATCCTACTGGTTACACATTAATATTTCAGTGTTTCAGTATGAAAGAATACTACCACTTCTGGCAACAGTAAAAATATTAAAACACTAAAGAAATATTAATGTCTACCCCCAGCAGAGGATTTCACTGATTTAATCGTCAGGAAGGGAATATAGTCCAAACATGTTAAATAGAAGTCAGAATTCGTCTGCCACCATGGCTAATGTTTTCTTCATAATTGCCTGCATGTGTGGAGTGTGCTTTCTCCTTTAGCATCCATTCCAAAGGCTCTGACTCTTCTCATGAATGATATAGGAAACGGGGATGCCATTTTCAATTTTTACGGTTCTCTCAGGCTCAAGCACATAAAAGGCGGAATCTTCTGCAGCTTAATCAGAGATGTCAGAGATTATTATGTGATTTATAACTAGCAGATTCATATTTATAATAGTCCTCTACTAAATCACTATTTCGTTGTTACTGTATTCTTTTTTTCTTTTTTTTTTTTCCCCCATGAGATTACAAGGAAAAGAAAGAGGAGGAAACTTGCCCTAAGCAAGGCAATAAATCACTATTCTTAATGTGATTAGGACCTTCTAAATAATCAGGAAGACCATTGAAATTTGAAGCATAAAAGTAGATTTTAAAAAGCTCTCTTCTGACTGTGTGAAAAACAGTTTTATTGACATAAATTCAGCAAAGGAGCACTGATCCCCTAATTCAATATTTACAATTATAGATAGTAAAAAGGTATAAAAAAACCCCAAACCCTGACAGTCACATTCATACAGTACCAAAACAATAGTGGATTATAAAAAAAGGTTCTGTAGAAAGTTTTCAAAATACCATGTAAAAATACATATCTCATAAGTATAAAGCTCTTCATTGTTGAGATTTTTGGTTTGAAATAATAATTTTTGATGTGCAAAGTAGGTAAAGCAGGCTGAATACAAAAATCACATTTTCATTATATTGGATTAAATTGTTCATTGAAAAATAATGGCAAACAGCAGTGGGCTATGTTTGGTGTAAACGTGACATTTATGGAGATGGAATAACTTAAGACCTGGAGGGGTAAATACATAAATAGATAAGAATACGAAGTAATTTATTAAAAATTCAATAGGTCTGTTGATTATGGGGTAGAAGTACCTTAAGAGAGAGAAAATGCAAGGCACTGAAGAACTCTTCAACCTTAAAAAGAAACAGGTAAAAAGAAAGAGTGAGTAGAAATCAAAGTCAGGCAAATTCAAATTGGGAAGAAGTTAGAAACTGTAAAAGTTCTCATGATTAATCAGTGGAAGGTACTGGTAAGAGAAGTTGATAGCTTTTGAACCACTTTCTTTTTTTACCACCAGTTTTATTCAAACTGGTGCTAGTGGGACAGCGACACTAGCATGTGGATGAAAATCTGTGATCCATGTTAAGCAACTTGTCCGGCAAGATAATCTAATGATACCACTTCTGACATTAAAATGTATCTATGAGTCATTTTCAACAGAATTGGTGGTAGAATTTGTTATGAATAAATATTTCTAATTTATTCTGAAAGAAGCTTGTTTCACCCTATCCTCTATTTTGAGGGGTAAAGCCCCATTAACAGCCAAATAATTCCAATGTTAGGATTGGTCAAATCTTCAATACTCCAGAAAAGCAGGTACTTATGTCACTAGTTTCAGAAATGGACAGATGGCCTTGTCCTGTTTGGTACTTCAAAGCTGGCTGAACTGTATATGTCTCTTTGGTACCTCTTATATTTTTGATATGCAGTTTTAACGTGTGTGTTTTGAGTGTGTGTGCGTGTGTGTGCATGTGTAAGCGTGTATATTTTAACAAGATTTGAGTATCTTTGATAAATTGGTAAACAACTTAAATATTTATGCAATTTTTCCATATGGGGAGTAGAAAAATGTTTGTTAAATCTTTCAGGTAAATTATGAAGAATAATATAAAAGATTGCACTTCTCTGCAAGCAAGTTTGCCTTGTTTGCTTGAGTTACTAATGTTCTTCAGCTTCATCCAAACATCTCCTTTTAATTGTGAGAAAATGCTCTCTATAGTTCAGTCACCTGCCTTCTATCTTCAATGTGACATGCAAAAATATTTCGAGATTTACAATAAAACCACACTTTATTCAGCATAAAACAGGAAACCTATTCAGGTGTCAGATCAGGTCTGAGATGAAATGTGAGGATAATTGTGAACAGCAGTCTATGCCAGCAATACGTCAGGATGGTGAATCATTGATGTTTATAGCTGGTATCATTCACATCAGTGCAGCTATAATTTTCTTACTATATTAATCAGGACCACGTCTCAGAAGACTTGTGTTTCCTTCCTTATTTAGCTGTTAGTGTGTGTAAAATCCTCAAATGCACTTTCCCACTTAAATTTCATGTAATTTTGTTCTCCATTTCCAATAAGTCAAGTATGGGAAACGGATGATATAAAAAGCATGGGAAACTACTGAAAATGTTTATATATTCAGATAAATTTTAAAAATAATGCCAATAGACACATAAACATATGAATTGAAGGTACATAACATATTTTGAGGTCTATCATTAATATAGTTTGCTCAATGGCTGAGACTTGCATCCTGATGTGATTCCACTACAGTACTTCACACATACTCAAAACTGCTTAGGAGGCATAAGTAATGAATCCCTTTTATGAATAGGTTAATGCTGCATCCAGGGAAAACTAGATTTTCAGCCGGGGTTTATCCAGGTGCCAGTTCTTGGAAAAAGTGCTAAACTATTGAGTTTCTAAACAGTGAAAGTAATTTTCAGTCTTTGGTTTGCCTCCTGTTCTAAATTTAAGAGTATTTAATGTTTCTGAAGAAAAGATCTGTTCGCACTCTAACTAGAATTACAGTTGTCTTATAAGATAAGAAAAATAGTAAAAGTCGTAAATGATCTTCATGTCCACTGACATTAAGAACATCATTAAGTTGACTTCAGTTATACGGTAAAGAAAAACTTCTCAGGTGCTAGTATCATTCAGTACTGAAATAGAGCTCCTGATAAGGCCATTGAATTTCCATCACTGGATCCTTATAAGCATGAGCTGGTGTGTAGCTGTGCCTACCTTGCATAGAGATATGCAGTAAATGACCACATCTCTGGCCTGATCATCCATATTTCCTGTGATTCTGTATGTGATGTCTGTTCATTTTTCTTCAACATGTACATAGTGATACAATCCCTAATCCATGGTGTGTTAATCTGGATATATTTAATGGGCCCTGTGAGTTAAAGATGTTGATGTTCCTGTAACAGTACAGCACCATGTAAGAGTCTTTTTTGAAAGCAAAGAGGAAGTGTTATTAGATGCAGGACAACTGCCACTGTATAAAGGCTTGTTAACTTTTTATTTTATTCAGAAAAGGAAGGACAAACAATATTTGAAATGTAAAATTATTAAGTAAGGCTTTTTCTGTTTCTTTTTAACTTTAGAGAGGTTTCTTTTTTATTTTAAAGAAAAAAAAAAACTCTTTTGACATTTTAAATACAATATTAGGATAGTATAAACTGTCACCTTTTGGGGAAAAAACAAGTCAGTTGTGTTGGGCTGGGGCTGCCAATCTCAGAGTCTGATCCTGCTTCCTGGAAAAAAATAACAAGATAAACACACAGAGGAAAAGAAAAAGAATAACAGATACAGAAAATATATGTTTAAATTACTCCTGCAACATCTCTGTTGGTTAAAGGCATCAGCTTTTCCTTCTTCTAAGAAATTGCTTTTTGCTGCCTGCTTAGTTATGAGACCCACAGTGGTGTTGCAACACCCTTGAAAGGCAAAGCCAAATTCAACTTTTAACATAAGGCAAAAGGAATGATGACAAAGAACAGAAATAAGGTGTGAAATATAAATACTGAATGAGGATATTCAGGAAAGACAAGTATTTGCCTTACATCCCATATATTCAGGATTTATCCAAAGTTTGAGAAGGTTTCCTTTCATTGACTTAGTCTAATCAGGGCATTTCTCAAGGTTGGAGTGATGCATTATTTCAGTATTTTATCCACTAATATGTTCTGATACATCAATTTTGGTAGATTTTTGTATAGCATTTTTCTCTAATTTATCAATTTTCTCTTATTTTCTGGTCATATTCTTTAATTATTTGAGTTTTTTTCCCATCTTTCTTTCTGAACATTGCAATAATTAAATTTAGCATAAGATGTTGCAGTTTTATTGCATAAAGAATATAGGACGACAGACTTTTGTGCAACAGTGATCACACGGTATTTTTTCACTGGATCTGTGTCCCATTCCTTACATGAAATAAATTGTTCCTGTCTCAGGGACAACTATTCAAAATTTCCTTTGGTGCATTCTCTTCACAGTGGAGGTCTACATATTACTTACTGTTAACAGCCAGAGCCAACACTGAAAACAGAAATATTAATTTCCTAACAAATTTTTATTTTGTTGTTTTATGGTAGGGTCTTCTTTTTCATAGGCACTTTTGAATTTTTTCAGAGCACTATTAGCAAGTACGTGTAAAATATCATTTTTTACATATTTGCTGATACAAATTTGCTGGCATATTGATATCCAACACAAATGCTTTCACCATGCTACCCTAACCTATTC
>NW_009192252.1:29836-56831 GCF_000690835.1 Fulmarus glacialis | reverse complement strand
CTGGGCTCGGCCGTCCAGCCAGTTTTTTGATTCAGAGGAGTAAAGCTCATGATTCAAGATCTGTAAGCAGCTTTTACTGTTACTGTTTCTCAAGCTGTGGCTAGGTAAGACTTTAAATGTGCCAACAAGAGAATTTTAAAGGAAGGAGTTGGATTTCAGTATGATAGTTTGATTGGTTTTATAACTCGGGAATCAAGTACAGAATGAGGTTTAAAAACAGGAATACGTGGGTTCTAGTGACTTTCTGACTGTTTCTGTAAATCTCTCCATATGACACCTCTGTTAACAAGAAAACGTTGCTTAGTTTTCTGGTATATAAATCACGTTTTTTGCTGCACATCTAAACATTGGGACCATAACTGAATAAAATATATCCAAGACAGAAAACATCTGTGAAACACCTTTTTTGTTCCTAAAATTACTGTCATCACATCACAGATCCATTTATAGCATGCTAAAATAATGCTAATTCATAATGCTCATTGAAACAAGACCACAAGTTACACTTGGTGCTAGTTTATATTCTGTGCATGCTGCTAGCTTTGGTAGAGCCAGTGCAGGTGATAAATTGTTGCAGAATTGGACCCATTTCTGATTACATTTGTCTGTTTTTCTGTTGAAAGCCTGTAACTACAAAGAACTCTAAAACCTGAGACTAAGATTAGAAAAAATCCTTCGACTGCTTTTGTCTTGCTGTTGTGCTGGTTTTAATTAGAAGTAAACAGTTCTGGACCATAGGCCAAATCTGCCATCAGGATCTTATTTTTCTGGACCACAGCCATGTGCAGCCTCAGTCCTGGACTCTATACTGTCTGTCATGCTGCTCCCTCTACCTCTTAAGAAGATGTGGGGCAGAGAATCTGTTGTCCCTGGTGGCACAGCATGTTCCTCTGGCTTTCTATTCATGGCAGAGCAGAGCCCGTTGAGCAGTGGCTGCTGCTGTCCCCGCTCAGAGCCCTGTTGCTGCCAGCCGGTGCAGGGGAAGACCTCCAAGAACCCTCAGAGGATGCTGAGAGTGATAGGGTCTACACAGTGCCTAAAAGGATAATGTATGGGACGCTGAGTAGGCAAAGTGAGTGCCAGGGGCTGTCTTTCCCCTATTTCCCTATTTTCCAGCCTGTGAAGTAGAGATGGGTTCCTGTTCTTCACAACCTCCCCCCTCCCTGGCAAAAATAGGATTCTCAAGTTCCCGTCTCATTCCCAGAATACAGATGGATTGATTTATTTACTTATTTTCCCTGGAGGACAATTCTTTAGTCAAGACCAAGATAGGGCTTTGGGATTCAGAGTTTTGTGATGGTATGACGTGTAGCAGGATGTTGTTGAGCAAGGTGGCTCAGATCTGACAGTGCTGGGGGTGAGCCCCTCTAGATATGTTACATGAGAGTGGTCAAAAAAAAAAACCCCACTTTTTTTTTTTTCCCCCTCTCAAAATAAAATTAATTCACTCCTGCATTAAACAAATCTATCTTTACTGCTGTGCTTTTAATGTTTTCCTTTCAAGTGCAAAGAAACATTAGATAAAGCCTCGGGAAGGGATAGGAACAGGTTTTTTTTCAAAAGACACAGGCAGTTTGGATAATAATGGAGCTTAGCCCAATAGCTGACTGGATCTTTGGAAGAAGCACGGCAGGGGACAGTCTCTGCTTCTGCAGTTCAGGAGAAGATATTCGCCTAAGTTGAAATGCTGGATTTAAATTTTCTATTCCAATTTAGGGCCTTCAATACTGTGATCTACGTTGTCGCTGGTTCCTTTTCCTAAGCTCCTTTTATATGAACAGCTGTATTCTCCAAAATAAAATCTCATTAGAGGGCAAATTGACATGGACGTATCTAAGTGTGAAATAATGTTAATGTTTTTGTGATGTTAGAATTATATGCTATAAAAATAGTGGGAGTACAAGGCATTGACAATAGGAGCAAAGAATGTAAAAAGTTAATACTGGAAAAACCAATTATGTCCTTGGCTGAAGAACTTGCAAGAAATGCCTATCAACCAACCATATTCTCTAGTCAGCAATGTTACCTTTAAATGATAGTGCATTTTCAAATGCATCATTTAGCTTTTGAATGTCCTTCAGAATATTATTGGTGGGTTTTCTTCTGTTGGAGACTGCAGTAAGTTATACATTTGTTTATCTTACTATTTTTATACAGGCAACACCGCTGGTGGCATAAGCAGACACAGCACTCTTCGGAGCTGCTTAGTCTGTTTTAATTAGAGGAAAGCTGCCTGGGAAGATGTACAGTGTTCTTCTCTGAGCACATTTTTTTTGCTTTATTTTAAATTCCATTTAAACTCCATTTGTTCTGTTAAAACAAATTTACAAGTAAGATATGACATACACTGTTTCATTAATATAAACTAGAACAATCTGTAGCTCAGTGTAAAATGATTACTGTTTAATAAGCAACTTTGAAAGCAGAAACCTCAAGTTCTCAGATGAGTTTGGATTGAAAATAAAATGACAACATTCTGAAAAGATTACTGATTTGGAGGGTTTGCTTTGTTCTGCTTCCAGGAACTTCTACAGAGCTTTGCGTTTTAATTTCTGAATATTCATGCATTTTAAAATATTGTGGGGTTTTTATTTTCTTTTAAATTGTAAATATTTATTGACAACATTGTGTGCTTTGTATAAAAGCCATATACTACAGATATAGGATAGACTATATCCTTTACATCCTATAGATACAGAATAGCATAGTGTTTACCTTATTCAAAGATTTCTCTTGTGTTAGAGAATAAAGGGAAATTTTTTTTCCTAAAACTGTTAGCTCTGGCCAACACTTGATTTTTTTTTTTTTTAATTGATTTTTTTTTTTTTTTTAAAAAAAAAGACTGTTTAGTTGAACGAAAGTTGGAAGGCATGGATTTGAGTGTGTTTGTATGTGTGTATTAGAAAGGGGCCAGTGGGGGGGAACTCAAGAACATGCAAGGTCTGAAAGTACTGTGTGGCTATGCTAAGTTGTCACCATGACACTGAATAATAGTGAGGTGATGAGCTGAATTTCTAATAGCATTAATGGTGCCGAGCAATCCTTTTCTTCTGCCAGTAAAACACGCAGAAGTATTCCACAACTAAACCTTTATTTTTATTTTAAATGCGGCATGGTTGTCCTGCAGCTGAGTAAGGTACAGATGAATTGTGCTGAGAAGGAAGCTGGGTAGGGCAATATATAGTTCCAATTGGGCTCTTTCACTAATGTGTATATGGCATGCTTGTTTTAAGCTGTAAGGATTTTCTGAAAATTAAAGGTAGAATTCAGGCTCTATCATGCCCCATGTGTTCTCCTCAGCTTCTGGACTTCAGACAGAGTGCAGCAGGAAATCACCTCTGAAATGAAGCACACTAGCTTGATTTAGCCTTTTTTCTTACCTGAAAAGTCAGGCTCATGAAAAGGTTTAATTTAAAATTGCATGTAACATTTGGATAACCTGATAAGATTTCCTGTTCAAATCATAGCCTGTTCTCTTTCTATCATCTCATCTTCTATCTCTGTCATGCCATTGGGCTGCCGAGTAGCTTATATTGCTTACCTCTAATGGTGAATTACACGAGGTAAGGAAAAGTTGGTACAGAAGGTTGGGAAGATGAGTTTTCTGGATAACAGTAGAGCAGATCTGTTACTCTGCAATTGACTCGGGTTGCTCCTGAAGGGTGAGAAATGCCATCTTGTGTCATCCCTGTGTGATAAAATTTTGTAGTGGCAGCAAGGGTAAAAATAGTTTCTTCCCTTTTGGCACATTTTCACTAGATGAGACAGAGTATGATTTCAACAGTTAGTGAGAAGATGACAGTTTTCAGACCTTCTCTAAGCAGGCACTTTTAAAATACAGAGTATGGGACTAACAAATTAACTTAATGTTTAAGTCTGTTACCTTTTTGTGGGGTTTTGGCTTTGAAGTTCTTATCATAGGTGAAAGTACAGCTTCATCAGCTACGTGATGTCCATTTACCTAACAAACCAATTGATCAATATTCATGGCACAGCCTAGCCCAGCAGAACTAGCCATATTGGCAGTATAGAGAAATTCTTACGTGAATGCCAGTATTGTGTAGCCGTATTAATCTTCGCAAATTAAGGTTTAATCAGCCTTCTCCACAAAGGGTTGATTTATTATAACAGAATTAGTTTTTAAGACCTACAATTGAAAAAGGTTGCTGCACAACCAACCATATCTTCCCCAAGGTTGCATCTCCATAGGAATGTATTCGCAGGATTTGAAGTAGATGGCAAATATGCAAGGTCTTTGTCCTCAGAACTAGAAGCAGTGACTTTGTGTGGCCTGTCACAATGATTCAGATTTGAGAGGCAGTTTCCTACTGCCTTTGACATCCCTACCAGGCAACAACAACTGTGTTCGTTTTGGATGGAAAGTTGCAGGCGTGACTGAAATTTGAGTGAGCCTTGTTTGACCGAAAGCTGATTTCAAGAGCGTTTTAAGCTCAAGTAAAACACTTAATGAAGGTCATGGTAAAGACGCGCTTACAATATTTGTTTGCTTTTATCATTTGGTGGATGCATTTCTTCATGTAGTTTCTCTGAGGTGAAATTAACTCAGCCTAAGGCTGGGCTTTCTGCTGCTGTTTACAGTGATCTCAGCTAAAGTCACAATTTCAGTTCTTGTCCCCAGGAGCAAATGAAGTGGAATCTCATATCCTTCCTTAAAGAAAAGTGCGTATTTGTCTGAAAGGCATGGGTTTAGGTTTTCTCCTCTCTAAATTAAGTTCTGGAAGAAAAAATTCAAGATTCGCCTGTATTGCAGAGAACAAACATAGAGTTTCACATGGCTCGCTTACAAGCACTAGCAGACCATTGTCTAAAACAACAGCTGCTGCTGCTGCAAGGGTCCCCGTTGGCTGGGAATGGCCAACAGGAGCTGTGGGACCCTCTGCACACTGTGAGAAACTCATGGGCACTTAGAGCACTTTTAGTATTCCAGAAAATTTATTTGACTGTATTTCACTGAACTAAGAAAATTTAGAGGGGCTGTAGGTGCCTGTTGGACAATCTAAGAAATTACTTTTGTTATGCCCTTAAAAAGGTGTCATACAAACATCCCAGCAGGCAGGTGAATATGAGGTGGTTGGATTGTGGTGAGTCACAGAGGTAGGGAGGGAAGGAAGGATGGCTGTTGCTGGAGTGAAGTAATGATGAAGTATCTTTAAGATAAATGTCCATTTACAAAAAGTCTAAAAGTTAAAGGTCACTGTATTTTGTTTGATATGGTGTTTAGAATCAACGCATGTCAGAGAAATGCTGAAAACAAGACACGTACCCAATCTCTGCCTTTCCTTAAGGAAGATCATTCACTGGAAATCCATCAATGCTTTGGACATATTGAAATTGTTGGCCTTTTCAGGACAGTTTCTCTCTAAGTCTCATTCCTTTTGTTCTTTACAGAGTTGGTAAGGCAGGGGGTGGGAAGGGGATGGAATATTTTACATTTGTCTCAGATGGTAACCTTTCCCATGCCCACCACACAGATAGAAGGAATAGTTTCAGTCCCAGAAAAACTAGATGCTTGACTGCTGGAGAGAAAAATAGGCAATTATTTTTTTAATCAGAAAAAAAAGAATAATTTGTGTATCTTACTCATTAAAAACCAGAGCTTTGTTACAGAACTTCTTATGAATAACTAGTCCTTAGAGAGGCATGAACTGCAATCCAGAATGACGTAACACTGATTGGTGGCAGCTTCTAATAAAAGAAGACCATAGGTCCCTCCCTCACAAGCTTCGTCCACTGATTCATTGTTTAGATATTTCCTTATGTTAGACGACTTGTCGTTAGAAACTTCAGTAAGTTTTTTTTCATTATTCTCCCCAACAACACTACCATTTTCAGCTCAAGAGCTTTGGCTTGTGGCTGTAGTTGAGCAAAGAGGTGGATTTCCAGCAGTGAGAGGTGCTGAGGAGTTTGCAGGACCTGTGTAAAACTACGGCTCTCTGGAGGGGTGATGCAAAGGCCAAACACAAATTGGCATCTTCTTTGGAAGTGCACAGGAAGGCAGCCAAGGAGTGTGAGCTGGAGAAAGCCCTTCCAGTCCCCTTCTGTTCTGCTTTTGGGAATGATTTGCCCCTGCATAGAAATGAGGACAGTTAATTCCTTTAGTTTCAACCTACTTACTGTCTTGAGGGATTGCACCTGGATAGGAGAGGCTTGCCAGGCAGGGAATAATATTGGTTATTAAATGTGCAGCACAGTACTAACCCCCTCTGGATTCCACATACTAAGGAGCTCTGTGGTAAGCAGTTTCATAACATTAACTGGAGTGTATTGGCTGCATGTAAACAGGTACTCTGTGATGCTACAGAAAGGATGAAGACATCCACTACAAGGAATTTATTAACGGAGAGGGAGAGCTTTGGTGTGTATTAAAGCAGCAGGAGTCAAGCAATGTAGCACACAAGGAATACAGGGAAGGTGCCAAGTACAGAAAATGCAAAGGGTACCAAGATGTAGTAATGAGAAGTACTGGGAAAGTGTAAAAGGGGGAGAAAAAGACTGCAGGAGAAGCAACAAATATGAAGTGAAATCTTTATATAGAGTGTGATATGTAAGGGAAGAATTTGAATTTAATAAGATGGTGTAAAGTGAAAGATTTCTTAAACAGCTGAATGTATTAATCTGCAGTTAATCCCACTGCAGTGTAGGAAAGCCCAAAGAAAGTTCAGACAGCCTTTATCAGACTTGCACAAATAAAAAAAACCAAAACCAGCCCACACTTTCCATTCCCTGTGATGTATGCCAGCCCTTTACACAAAAAGGCAGGCGCAGCACAATGCGAGCACCTCTGGTGGGATATTTGCGTTGATTGCCGATAATGATTAGCTCTCATAGGGAAGCAGTTGCAGCCTTCAGACAAAGGGAAGCCTGCTGTACAATGAAAAGGGCTGAACATAAAACGATACTTCACACTAACAAGCAGCATAAGGATTTTTAGAGCCCAAATAATAGAGAGTTTGGACTTTTCTGACCAACTGGCAGCAACTGTCTCCTGAGAACACTTAGAGAGTTGCACAGGGATTAATTATAAACACGTATCTTGATTTCCAACCGTTGCAAAACATCTGCAAGGTATATATTGCCATTTGTATGTATAGTATTGCGTGAGAGCGTCCTGGAGCTTACAAAAATACATGCTGGAGCCATGAATCAAACTCGGTCATGTGACAGAGGGGAGGTACCGGGCTGGCTCCCAGCCAGTGGTAGGAGCTGATGGGTGGAACAAACGGGGCATAAAAAGACTAATATGACTAACGGATCCTGGATGCGTGGTACCTTATTTGGATCTACAGGAATGTAGGCTCTAGCAGTTCTGCAGCTCTACCAGCATTTTGCCTGACACTGGAACTGCTGCTCACAAAGTAGAATCCTGCTGCTCTGTGGTAGGAAGGATAGAGAAAGAACATGGCCTGCATTTTGAAGGTAAATCTCTATCTGTTGCTTGAATGCATTGTTAGAGAGCCCCTCGCTGCTCAGAGGCATGGATTTGGTATGGTCCTATTGCATCTTCGTTGTCTTTTTGAATACTGGCTTTGTTTGGCAGATGAATATGGAGAGATTCTGCAACGTACAGCTGTGCTCTGCTTCCCTCTGCCATTCTTTTCCTCTTGCCCTGCATTGTTAGAACTGCAAGCTATCGGCTAGCGGGAAGGGAACTGTGTACCGAATTACAGGAGGGGGGTGAGGGGCTCTGGTTTGTCTCAGCTGACTTTGCTCCTGAAGGAATTCAGCTCAATAGCATTCGGGCAACAGAATTCCAGTACAAAGAACAAAACGGGGGTTATTTTCTTTTTCTGACCATGCAGCATTTACTGCTTTTAAAGCAAAGGTTGCAGATGTACACAGCTGTCCCAGTTGCTCCTTAAGCACACACTCTTCTGCTGAATTTACCCAAGATCCACATGCTCCACACAATTATACTTAATATTTAATTACATTTGCTAATTAAGCGACCTATTTGATAGAGAGTTTTTCCCCTTCAGGCCAGCAAATGGAAGTGGAAACTTACCTTGTGATCATACGCTTTCTCCGCCTGCTTTCCTCACCAAGATAAAAGTATTTGCAATCAGCATGTCATGGAGATGGAGGGAGCATCACTAGCACTAAATATTGAATGAAAGGGGAGGAGGCGGAAGTGCAGTCAGTTGAGAACAAACAGTGTTTGTTTCCTTACAGTGTAGTCACTTGCAGAGAGTTGCTCTCCTGTGCCTGTCTTGAAAGTGTTTTGTTTCAGATTAATTTGCTATCTGCCTTGCTCCTTTCTGTGTATATTTGAATACATTTCACTCTGTTCCTTTTAGTGAATAAAACTGATCTGTGAATGCTTTGTTATTTTCAGTCTGATCTTCTAACAAAGGGTTGATTATCCCAAACTTTGGAATGGCCTCTCATAGCAGTTGCCTTCAGTATATCAGCAAAATGGATAAATTGCACAGCTTCAAAACAGTCCCCAGATAATAAATGTTCCTGTGTCTCCTTGAATCCAATTCTTATCACATTTTTTTCGGCGTTCGGCTTTAAAAACAACTTCTAATTTTGCTGCACTGTTTTCCCCTTTCATTCATTCCCTACTAGTGGGTCTGTACATGGAGGTTTTTTGAGTTTTCTCTCATGAGAGCATGTAGGTTGTGGCAGCTTATATTAATAAATATGGCAAAGCCTGCCTCGAAGTGCAGAAACTTCCCTGAACTAGCAGGTTCTGCTTGGAGATAGATGGTAACAAACTCCTTTAAGCAGACAGCACTGATGTAATTGAGAGTTAAGTTGTGACTTGGGATGAGGAGATACAAGCTCCGTGAATGGAGCCTGGCTTCACAAAGATAAGCATGTGCATTCCTTTTTAAACACTCCCTGAATGACTTTGCTTGGATCTGCAAGTGATCCAGACCTCTCTACTTTTTTTTGACTATGTGGAGAGATCACATGCAAAATCTTCCCTCTGGCCCTAACAGTTAAATAAGAATATCCTTTTACAAGATTTTTTTTCCCTCTTCCAATCGTTTCCTCTGCACAGTCTGGTGACACAGCCTGCCACAAGCATGAATTCTGCAGGGCCTTCCTTTTAGAGTTTGAATTATAACACAATAAAAACCTTCCCTTTGCCCAGGCCTGGAGCTCCATTTGGTTGTAATTCTGATGATTAAATCAACAGATAAATTGGTATTCTTTGACAGACAGCCCTCTGCCAGCTTAATTCTTAATCTTGTTAATACAGGCAGGTGCAAGGATAAAAAGTGAAACAGATATGTGAAGATTAGCTTTGCCATAAGGCAGGCTGGACTTTCTCAGACAGATATCCCATAGGAGTAATTTAAATGTCTAGACCAAGATACTTAACAGTGCATAAGTTTTTAGTGTAATGCCTACGGGTACTCCTCAAACTTTTACCATAACAAGGAAATTCAGAAAAATATGTATATTTTGATGTGACACCAGGCTAATTCCTTCTTGAAACTACAAATGTGTTAGCTACACCCTTCTCCTGTCTCTCAGGTTTGTCCTGACTCTCTTGTTTATTCAGTCAGTAGCCTGTGCGGAAACATTAAAAACCAAAAACAACCCCCCCAAACAACTGTGCTATAGGTATAGATTTTAACTAGGTGGTGGCACAGTGGATGGGAAGCCAGAACAACTGTGTGCCCTTGCCACTTCAGCCCTGAGTGCTTCTCTCCCCCTGCCTCCATTCCTAGATTTTAAATTCCGTCCCCCGCCCTTCTCACTCATTTTCCCTCTCTCTCTCACGAAGATATTGAGACTTGTTGAATGTCGGAGTTCTGTATGTGTGAGAGTGTAATATAAATGAGATTGGATAGAGATGTCTGTAAAGTGCAAAGAACAGAGGTGGCTATTAACTAAAGTTACTTACAGTGGTTAAGAGCATATTAGAAAAAGCATATAACCTTTAGATACCAAGACCTCCTTTTACTATGACTACTGCACGACATAATCTCTGTGTGTAGCCCTTGTAGAAATGCTTGGGAAGGTGATTCTTTCTAGGGTGCGTGCTGCCTCTGTGGTGTTTATTGTGCACTCTCTCTAGGTAAGATTGGCAGGGCTGTCACTGATAATGGCTCCAGAAACTTTGTCTCCCAACCAGTAGTGGGAGATTCTCATTAAAAACCAGTGAAAATCTCTTTTTCTGAGGAATTCTCTCTTCTGTTGAGGAAATACAGAGAGAGAGGTGAGTTCTAAGATGCAGGATAACCCATCACATGGGCATCCTTCCATGAGAAGGGAAGGTCACCTTTTTTCCTTTCCCTAAGATCTCTCGATCTCTTGTCATGTCAGAGGAAAGAGCACAGCACGAGAATCAAACAGGATCCAAGTACAATTCTCAGCATAGGAAAACGGATGGATGCCATGCATAAACATCGCTGCAGTCAATTTAACAATAGAGGGAGTATGTGAATTATCTTGGACCTGATTCAAGCAGGATATAGAGGTCATCTCCATGGACGCACAGTTGTTCTGGCTTCCCATCCACTATGCCACCACCTCGTTAAAATCTATACCTATAGCAAATAAGGATGGAGTGATTCAGCAAGAAACCTAGTTACAGCCTCAGAAATCCTGATTCTTCCCTGTAACTCCTTGTTGCATCCACCTGTTACTTTCCAACTCATTTGTGCATACTTCATAAGGGACACCTTTGCATATTTACACTTTCCATCCCTAAAGATGTAACCACATATTCCTAGGAATGATTCCAGTCACAACAGAAATACCACAGCCCACAAAACTGTTGATTATCAGGTTAAGACAGGCTGAGAAGAGAGTTTGCATTACAGTGAACCTGCAACAAATTTAGATGTTGCTGGGAAATGACCCAGTGTAGGCATTTCTTGGAAGCAAACAGTTGATCTTATGCTTGTTACTATGGTAGCTACATGCCACCTTGCTGATTACTAGATTAACAAAGTGATTACTATTTATCTAGTCACTGTTATCCCTAAAGATGTTGAGCTCCCTAACTTCCACTGTATCAGCCACTGACCCTTTAGAATGATGACAGATGTTATTCAATAAATTACTTCAAAGAAACGCTAGTTTTTGCATAATTGAAGAATGATACTTCAATGTACCTGTCATCTTACAATAAGTACAACATGAATGATAATGATACTCTGTAAAATACAGATATCCCCTGCTGAGGACTGGACCACGGTATTTTAAAGAAAATAGAACAGGTAACTTAGTTCACACATGCTGCACTTTGCAGGGGATTATGCCTTCCCCTATTTACAAGCTCTTGTTTTTAAATGGAGGTTTTGAAGAAGATGGTGGAGGTGGATTATGTTGTCGTCATAGTACAATTTTAACTGAGTAGGCTTAATGTGGTAGAATTTAATAAAAAAAGTCCATGTGTGGTGGGCCCATACAGTGAGGACTAAGTGTGAAATCTAGAAAGAGGTTTCCTTCTGTTTTATGTGCTGTGTATTTACTGTGTGGTGAACAAAAGAGATTTTGTGTGCCCATAGGCTGGACATGACCTTCTACCAGCAGAGATCACAAGTGAGTTGAAACCTTCAGCGAAATTCTGTGGTCTAAATAGTATTTGTATAATGTGAGGCAATGCCATTGTTACTACAGCTGATTGTGAGTTCTTCTGTCAAAGTAAGCAAGTGGCCAACTAAAATCCGTAGCTTGTTTAATACTTTTTTTATATAATCCAAAGATTGAAAGAACTGTTTTACGAAATGTAACTTACAGGTTTCAACCAAACAAAACCCTTCAGCACACACGTGTAACAGTTTTCTGCAGGATGTTGTCAAAGCTGACCATACCTGTGTGTTCACCTATGATTGTTTTGCATGTTTCCTCTCTGTGGTTATCTCAGCTGGTTTAATTAAATCCACAGGTTGCATTTTCTCCTTAGTTCACATAGTAAGCTGTTCTTGGCAGGAATTTTCTTTGAGAGTTTTCTATGAGTGTTCAATGGCCTGCGTCTGATTGGGACATTGCAGTAATACAGAAAACATTACACCTGCAGGTATATGCTCCATGTGCACTTTTGAGACTAAAATAGCAAAGCTGATCTCATTCTAGTAAATTTTCCACCCTGCCAAGTAGCTGTTCAGAGGGGAGAGGCAGAAGGTCTAAAAGGATCTGATCCTGGTGCTTGGACCCTTGTCATTTTGGATATCTAGTTATTAATCTGATTTTTTTTTTCAACCCCTATGTGCATGACTAAGATCATAGATATTTCCTCCCAAGTTTCTAGATCATCAGAAGCACATTCCTTGTTTCATCTCTGCTCTGTTTTGCAGGGTAGGTTTTGTGTCTTACTATAATTCCATTCACTGCTAGGGATTTGCAGGATGTGGGGCCTTCCATGGAGATGACCTCTATATCCTGCTTGAATCAGGTCCAAGATAATTCACATACTCCCTTGATTGTTAAATTGACTGCAGCGATGTTTATGCATGGCATCCATCCGTTTTCCTATGCTGAGAATTGTACTTGGATCCTGTTTGATTCTCGTGCTGTGCTCTTTCCTCTGACATGACAAGAGATGGAGAGATCCTAGGAAAAGGAACAAAGGTGACCTCCCCTTCTCATGGAAGGATGCCCATCTGATGGGTCATTTCCCAGCAATATCTAAATTTGTTGCAGGTTCACTGTAATGCAAGCTCTCTTCTCAGTCTGTCTTAACCTGATAATCAACAGTTTTGTGGGCTGTGGTATTTCTATTGTGACTGGAATCATTCCTAGGAATATGTGGTTACATCTTTAGGGATGGAAAGTGTAAATATGCAAAGGTGTCCCTTATGAAGTATGCACAAATGAGTTGGAAAGTAACAGGTGGATGCAACAAGGAGTTACAGGGAAGAATCAGGACTTCTGATGCAGTAACTAGGTTTCTTGTTGAATCACTCTATCTTTATTTGCTATGGCTGATTTTCCCCTTACTCCCTCCCCCCCGAAACAAAACTAGCAAAACTCCATAGTTAATTCTTTTTGACACTCGTTCTACGTTGGATATTTCTATTTTAAATAAATTTCTTAAAATTATTCTGTTTCTAGCAAAAAGATTTTTTTTGTTCTTGTTGTTGCTCTGCATTGTTTACTTCTAAATTGCTCCAAAGTGAATGAAGCTGCATTAATGAATCTGGCAATGAATCTGGACGGGGCTCTGAGCAACCTGATCTAGCTGAAGATGTCCCTGCCCATGGCAGGGGGGTTGGACTAGATGGCCTTTAAAGGTCCCTTCCAACCCAAACTATTCTATGATTCTATGAATGTGCAGGGCTAGGATTTGCTGTATCATGGTCCAGTGGTGCTTAATTACCATGTAAGATTTTATGGAGCATAGTGGAATTTTGTAATGTGTTTTTTATTATGTTGGCTTCTTGAAAATTTAAGGAAAATTAAATTCTGAGAAGTATAAAACCACTTTTCATTCTTGCTTGCAATGATCTTAAACTAATTATACTTTAAAGATAATATATTAGCCCTGTCCCAAGCAGAAGGAGACTGCAGTCTAGTCAGTCTAGTCCTGCAAGAGGACTTGCTTTGGTTGAATGAATTTGATTTTTATGCCCATGTAGCTAAACCAAGACAATCTCCAGTGTAAGCATACTTCAGTTGGTTTAAAACTGGAGTTTCCTGTCTGAATTCAGTAGAGGTGTAAAAACTAAAATGGCAAAATCAGCATGAAATTAGGAGCTGTCTCATACTTAGAGTTTTACATTTAAGTAGTTATGTGATAAAGCAGTAATGGGGGAAAGATTTTTGTTTTGCAGTTCATCTTTAAGGAATGAAGCATGTTTCATCCAGATGTTTTAGGCTTCTCCCCTGCCTGGGATACACAATTATTGTGCGCATTATGACCGGTATGGAATCGCATATTAAAGGTAGAGTAGTCTTCTCAGAATTCCTCCTCTTTGTAGACTTGTCCGTGAGCTTCAGTGGTTTATGTCTTGTTCTTTTTTTAGATTTTCATTTTGACATGTCATGAATGCCAGATAACTTGGCATGTCATAGTGTGACATAAAACATCATAGGAAGCAGCAAATTCTTATACTTTGATGTAACATATCAAACCCCTTGAAATATAGGACAGATGCGCTCTTACTTATTTCTAGTGAGATGGTAGCCAAAAGGAAAGCAGACCTTGTTTTGTGACAGTAGCTAAACATTCATGATTAATTTAAGGGAGTCTGAAATGCAGCTTGAAAGACCGTGGTTTTTATTTTATTTTTTAGGTTTTAGTCACAACTGTTACAACATTTGTTCAGTTAGTTTGAAAAGATGGAACTTTCAGCATTTTTTCTGTTCCTTTGCCATGTTTCGTTCCAGCAGTATCTGTGCACCTTCCAGAAGTGTAGTATTGGACACGGTGCTCTGTCCAAGGTTTGTTCTTTCATCTTTTCCCAAGGAAGCTATATCTATGCAGCGGGTTGACTTTTTTAAGAGGGATTTTTTTGTGTGTGGCTTAAAGGAAAAAAAAAAAAGAAAGGTTTCCGTGTATTTGTTAGGAAAGGAAAGGTCAAATGCTCACACATGGAATGGAAGGTGAATTTCTTTATCTTCTTGGTGGTTATTGGATGAATATAATTTTTGGACCAATCTGCTCCCCAGAGCGGCTTTTACCATAAAATAGAGAGCTATTTTGTGCAAGAAAAATGAAATTATTGACTGTAAATTTATTTTAGATTTTTAGTTTGACGTTCAGATATTAAGGGCCTGGGGCATGCAGACACTTACAAATAAATGGCTGACACTGTGAAGAGGATTGGAAATTCTGTGGGAAGCCCCTGGGAAGAGTGGGAGGCTTTGGTTTGGCTACTGCCGTTTGGTCCTTTGATTGCTGCAGATAGGTTCTGCTGTGTGGCAAGTTGGTTCTCCCCAAGAACAAAGCCAGCCTGTGAACCAAACTGATAATTAATTTTGTGGTTGTTATCCATGACACTTTGCTGATACTTTCTTCTGCCTATCAGTTGCTCTTCATGCATAGTTGGATTCATAGCATAGAAGGTTAGAAGTGTGCACATATATAACAAAGAAGAGGTGGAAGCATATTTTATCTTGCTAGTATCTGAGACTTCTCCGAGACCTCTGTCCAGGAGCTAGGAAGAATTGATCTTTGTGGGGATCTGTAAACAAGGTGGGTAAAGGTGTCTCTATTTATTGGATGTATTCCCAAGAAATACGGCAGAATTCTGCCTTGGGCCCTGTCGTCTCTTAAAGCTGAAGGAGAAGTTGCCTCACTGTTGTCAACATCAAATACTCATGTGGGATGAATTTGGTATTTCTGTTGGAGGAAAAACTGCATCTACTGCATTTTGTGTGGTGGTTCTTGTAAATAACCCATGCACTGCTGAGATAAGAAAGACCAACACTTTTCCAGTGGGTTCATTGATTTCTGCAGAATAGGAACTTGGACTAAAAAAGGACAATGGGTGATTGTAATGTATGTTGTGTTCCCAAATCCGAGGACAGAATAAAACATGGCTGGATGAGGTGTGAATTGCTGTATGTCATCTCAGAAAATCTTAAATATTAAACTGAATATTCTCTGTGCTCCCCCTCCCCCTTCAGCAACACCCAATGTTTATGCAAATATTGCCTTTACACTGTTAAAAATATGATCTTGATAGTAGTGTCACAAGTTTTATCCGGTAAGATATATTGGTGCCTTCGTATGCTTTTCAGGAGCTGCACAGGTATACTATTTTTCTTTATTTTTTAAAAATTGGTCAACCAACTGAAATTATGTTATCAGTACAAAATTTATATAAATGGGGTTTGTATTTAAAATAATGACAGTTACTTTGCTTCTGATCATTTTAGCAGAAGCACCTGGAAAACATAGTAATTCTTGTTTTATATATTTGAAATTGGATAAAATACCATGCTGGATATTCTTTTTCATCTTTACTATTGAGAAGAACAAAGGTGAGGCAGGAACTGAAGTGGAAGGGTTTGGGAGACAAAATCTTGTAAGTGATGTTGTTCAGGAGTAATGGCTTGTGTTGTCTAAAGGCAGTCTTATTAAGCAGTTCTTGTATGTCTGTATATAGCATGTGTGCCATTTAAAAATTGACATGGGAGCAACACACTTGCTAATAAATGAAGCAGTAGCTTCTTATGAAAGGTACGTTTTGCAGCAATTTACATTAACAATAGGCAGTGGAATGCTAGCCTAGGCAGGTAAGATGCAGGTGTGGAGCAGTTGGAAGTAATCAGAAAAACATGTTTATTTCATGGGAATAGCAATTTGTACAGAAGAAATGCAGAATGAATTATGTATAGATCCTGTCTCTTCTAATGATGCATTCGTTGCATGTTGGTTTGGTGTAGAATTAGGTATCTTCTGTCTCTTTCTGAAATTCTTTTCCTTAAAATTATATATAATCTCACTACTAGCAAAAGTTTGCCAGGCCTTTGGCAAAGGGGAAGCCCTTCTGAGCATGTAACAACATGAGACATCATTCCATGAGGTTTGGTATTTTAATTCTAAATAGGAAAAGCCAGAAACCAAATACCACTTTTTTTTTTTCTTGCAAGTTTCACAACCTTTTGTTAATAATCAGGTTTTAGTTTCTTCCAAAGCTATTGTTTACTCAGATTTGAACATAATTTTCTTCTTGGAATGATGGGATGATATTACATTTAAGAAATAACAATGTGTGTGTATTAGCTCTTTAATATACATATTGGTATTATTACAAACCCATTGAGGCCAGTAGAATACCACCTGGTGTACTTTGAAGAATAATTATTATATTATTTTACATGAGATTATGAAATTATGTGCTTGTGGTTTATGTATGTACTCCTCTAAATTCCTAAGATCTGACTGTTCTTCATGAGTGGAAGTCACTTTATTTTTTTTGATTAATCCAAAAAGGCTAGAAAGCTTTCATGTTTTAATGTGTTGTGTTCTGCTGTGGGATGCAGTTACATTAGAATAAAGTTCCTACCGATTTTGTTTGTTCTGATTTGGCAGAGGAATAATGATTTGAATTACAGTTTGCATGTGTCCACACTGGGTCTTATGTGATTATTAAAATTCATTATAGTTTTACTAAACTTTTCTAGCTTAGCCCTCTTAGCCACATGGATAAGTTATTTACAAGTTACTGCCTGTCAGCTGATCTATTGTAATTTTCCTGTGTTTGCATTCATCTGTGGCAAGCTAGTCAGGTAGTAATTAGCTGTTAACAGAGGAGAGCTTTCTATTAGTGCTTCTTATGTGGAGACAAAAAAAAAAGAAAAGCCTTTGCATTTTAAAAAACGGAATGGAGAATTAGACTGACTCATTCTCCTGTGGGATCCTTAGAAGCTGTGGAATGTGTAACATGGGGAAGAAACCTGGTTGAAGACACATCTTTTGTAATTGGGATATAGAAGTTTTGCCAAAAGAAAAACTCTTTGTAACTTTTTTGTTTTGTGATTAATGAGAGAATTTCAGACAGTTGTCTCTGCGTGTGTCTCTATCCCTCTGCTATCTTTTTTTCATTTCCTTCCACAGGGCATAAAAATATTTTTACTGAAAAATTAGTTTTACTCTACTAAATGTTTTTCTTGAGTAGGGAAATGGGAAGAGAAAAGAGCCATTGACCATTCCAAACGAGGTAAAAGAAATGGCTTCTTTAGGAACACGTCTTGAACTGTATTCTTACTTTAGTGTGCATGTTCTCTCAGCCAGCACTCACTGCTCTGTACCTGTTACCGAGACCTGGCAGTCTGTCTCTGCAGTTCGCAGCTCTTATTATGAAATGCAATTCATACTATGTTTTTCTTTCGTGTTCGCTGCCACTTGCCCACTTGTATTTCATTAAACTAGTTAAGGTATCTTAGTGGTTTTACCAGGTCACTTCAGATGAAACTGGAGAACAGAGGACCTTGAAATGCCATAAAAGCTTCCCCCATCTAACCACAATTCCTCTTGAGAATACTAAATATAGAGACTCGGTCTCCTTGTCTGTAATCGCTGCCTTAACCACGAGAACAGACCTGGATCCCAAAGCCAAATACGTAATCCAAGAGCCAGATAGTCAACATGTGGTCGCTGTCCCAGGGAGCAGCACCTCTCACCCTTTCCTCAGCATAGCTCTGGCTTCAGAGACTGGCATCTCTTAAGAGCTACTTGCTTTCCCTTCTGTTGTGCCAGCATAGCTGTATGGGGGGCTGCAGTAACATAAGCAGAAAATGGAACTGGATTAGAATAACTCTTTTTGCTTTCCAGAGGGTAATTTTTAAGATTAATTAGTTTCCTGAGTATTGCAAAGATTGCATTGGGCCCAGCTGAGGAGGTGGTGCAAGCATGAGAGAGTAGTCTACAAGGGGTCAGGAAATCTTTATGTGGGTACTACTACCAAAAAACTTCCTGCAGTAGTAGTAGCCCATTCTGTTAATTGTCTGCCCTTCAGTAGGAAACTGCTTGCCAATGCATAGGCAATAAGCCTAGTCTGGATCTAACCACTGATTAAATGGGAAGAGAAGCTATATGGGAAGTTCTGTAGCAGAAACACAGCGCTATTATGTGCACGCTCCGCTGCCCTCAGTTAGAGAGGCAGCAAATCCTCTTGTCCAGTCTGATAAATAGGTGCCTTCTGAGCACTAGAATATGGTTTTAGTGTGCCTAGAATGGAAAAGGGGAGTTGTTCCCTACTTCATCTAGTCCTGATGGAGGTCATTGTTTGTCCTGGCCTTGTAGATACCTCTATAACCTTTTCCACCTATGATCAGCTGAGATGGCTGCCTGCTATCTAGCTTTGATACCTTTGAACAATACCCCTGAGCCATCTCACTGTCTGTATATGCCACCACCTCCTCACCTGCAGTCCTGCACAAACTCTAGGTACCACAAAATATTTGCATTGCTTAACTTCTACATTTGACTGTAGATAAATCTGAATTATTTAGGAAGCAGTATTGTATTCTAATAGCACTAATACTATACTTTTAGATAGTAATTCTACTCAAACAGCCTAATAGACAGTGACCATGTCTGTTGGATTTATGCTTTTCGGCCCTTTATTTCTTCAGATGTGGTCTCTTATTCAGCATATGAGTGTGCATATATATCTACATCCCTAAAATGTTTTTGCTTCTTTTCTGCTTTCTATTTCTGCAGATCATAGATTTTATTTCTGTCACTGTGTCCTACAGCTGATTTTTTTTAATTAAAAGAAAGATTACCTATAATTTTAGCAGTCAGAGATCTTGAAGAAGCCATTCAAAGTCCATTCTACTTCAGTTTATTGTATAATGTGTCTAAATAAGACTAGACAAAATTTTCCCTTGTTGGATTCTATGCGAGCGAGAGACAACAGTGATTGCACTGTAGTTGGCCTTTATTGAAAGAGTGATACTGAATGTCTGTCGGATAAAGAAAGAATATTGAAATTGCTTGTGGTCTTGCGTCTTGCTGGCCTCTAAAGATATTTTGTTTCCTGTTGTTTTACTAAATGCCATTGGTATTCCAAGTTTGACCACGCGTCTAGAAGGCAATGTATTAGTTCATCTACTGCGTCCTGGGGGTGCTTGTGCTTTTGAGGTATGTGAGGTGAAACTCAGCTGGCATTTTGTTAAAGCTTTGCTTGCATAGCTTTCTTTGCCTCTTGGTGTGTCTGATATTTCAGGTGAGGGTTGAAAATTGAATGTTTCTGAAAATTCAGCTTTCAGTATTTGCTAAAACTAATGTTACGCTCGATGGCACTTAGGAATTAACGCGAAGATTGACTGTGCTTTTTTCCCCACTGAGGTCTTGCATGAGTCCTTATTACTACTCGCCATTCATTGATTCCAGTGGGAGAAGCTGACTTTGGTGTACTTGTTCTGAATGTGAACTGCAGGAGCTGTTAGAGCTACAGACTCCTATTTTACCTTTTACCTCTGATCATCAGTTTCAAATCTGCCTGAGGCCATTGCAATGAGGAACAATTGTACAGTGAAAAGTGCATCCCCCAAAAGGCAGATATCATGCAGGTCACAGACATGTGGAAATGGATTGTAGCTGCTTTTTAGCTCCAAAATCTGCAGGAAAACATTATCAGTGACACTGAAAAGAAAATTGAATTTGACAGACTTGCTGCTTTTTATTTTTTCTTGTCTTTTGCCAAATCTTGCTCTCAAAGGGAAGTCCTCAGCCCCTTCTGAATAAGGCCAGAGTGTTGAATTTCCTTCTGGGCCTCAAGGCAAGGTACCATGGCTTGTCATGATTTGCTAATGGCACCATTAAGCCACTGTTGTAAAGTGTCTTGTGAAGCATTGCATGAAAGTGCTCTAAAGCAATTTATGGGAAAATGTAATCCATTTATGGAAATAAACATCCTTGTAAGAAGCAAAATGGAAAACTCATCAGTAGTTTAGATAAAACCACAGGAAGTCTACTTGGGGGGTGGGTATGTGTGGAACTAAAATATAATAAAAACCTGAACATCCAATTGATGTAAAAATTATTTACTGGGAGGAAACATACTTACTTTGTTGTACCAAATGAAAATGAGTTTTGAAATTGTTGTTCGGTCTTCGAGGTCTGCGGCTCTAGCAGCCTGAGACGTGTGATGACTAGTCATACATTTCTTCAGTCAGTAAAAAGTTCCATAAACAGCTATGCACTTTATTAATTGATAGTTATATTGTTTATCAGTATTTTCTTACTTACAGCAAAAAAAATGCTGTTTTCATAGAATCATTGAATGGTTTGAGTTGGAAGGGACCTTTAAAGATTATCTCATCGCTTGGACCAGAAATGGTATGATAACATTGATCTAGTATTTCCCTTTAGTGGACATAGGATTGTTTTAACCTTGATTCAAAATAGTCATTAACCATTTTATATAAATGAGTTATGGTTTGTTTTTCAAGTCAATACTTGAGACCTCATCCAAATGAAATGGGAAGAATTGTTTTACTTACATGGCACTACCATTGCTTTACCTCATCTTTCCTACCATCTGTAGTTGGGAAAAAAATGAGATTATAGGTTCCGTATTGAATCATGAGTATGGTCTTCCAGATAACAGGAAAGGATAGAGCTATTTTGCATGCTTCTGTAACTACTAGACAAGCAGGGTACAGAGGAATGTAATTGGTAACTGACTCACTGCCTAGATGATGTTCTTTAATATATTCTTGAGTAAAAGGTATGAACTATTTTTATGCTTTAATAGGCTTGTTTCCTTTAAGGAATTTAAAACTATTTATAAATTAGGTAAGAAAGGTATTAAAAACTTCAGAGAATGGGTCAGGTTTTGCTGATCTTGTCTGAAAAGTTCCCTCATAATATTCTGTTTATGTGATTGTAAACTATGATAATAACTTAATTAGTGTGATACATGTACAGTATTGTTATGTATATGTAATGTACTTGCTTAATAGTTTCTGTGGGTTTGTACTTCTATTAGTCATCTATTTGCCATGCAGTCCATGAGGAAAGCTAATGAAATATAATAAGGACTGTATCCAAAGCTGTGGAAGGAAGTAATTAAACTTCATTGAAGTCATTTCTTTGAAGTATAATAGCAGATGCAAACGACTAATTCAAAGCAGATTTAGGCAACGCATGCTTTGAAATGCTAACCTGCAAATAGGTGAGTATTACTGTTATTTAAATAAAGTTATATGAAACAGTCTTCTGAAACCTGAGTCCGGAGATCAGGTCTAATAACAGACACTTGAGTTAAGTTTTGATAAGGGATGTCACTTCTGTTTCCTAATTTATTATGCTCTGCCAGTCAGAAATGAAATCCCAGAAGTGCTGTCCACATCTTATCAAACTACTGCAATAGAACTGGGAATTAACGAGGGTTATCCCTGAAGGTATTCTATGATGGCAACTTCATCATCAGCTGTGATAAGCCCTTAGTTGGAAATTATAGGAAAAACTACATTATTAATTCTGAAATCAAATTACATTGTATTTAGAAATGTTCCTTGAGAAGGTTTAAGATTTCTTGTACCTTTGTACTGTAATATTCTTATGGATTTTAAACGTCCAGTCAGTTTTACATCAGGAGCTTAAACCAGGCTATTTCTGCAATAAACAGGAAAACATGGGTTGCTGTTGTGTAGGGGACTGAATATGAAATTTGCATTAAAAAAACAGGTAAGATAAAGTTAGTTTGTACAGCACACATGCTTTATTTCTTTGCAGAACTGATGCAAACAGAGCCTTAAACATAAAGCTGAAATTTTGTTTTCTTACCCTTTAGTGCTTCAGAATTGTTAATTTCTTTCCACCCACACAATGGTTCTAAATAAAAAAAGATGTCAAATATCTCAACTGACTAACTGCTCTGTCAAACTCCACAGTAGCTAGGTGTGAGTACATCCTTTCCTTCCCAGACCCACAATGAGGGGAAAAATACAGGAGTAAGACAACTGTGAAAGACAACTGGCCCTCTCTGAAATTGGCTGATGGTTCAAGTGCTGATGGGCTGAGTGCAGTGGTAGGAACTAAGAAAAAAGCAGGGGCTGTCCCTGGCTGCATATGGATGGGGAGATAGACTTCTCCAACACTGAAGTGGTAAAATGTGATTAGCCATATACAGACTGGAAGATGTCTACCATCAGGAAGAAATAACAAAACGGTAGTCTGGGCTTTTTTCTGTTTTAATTTCATTGTTGCTACTGAAGCACTAAACAAGTGTGGGTAAGTAGAGTAAGATTTACTGCAGAACTGCGAGCAGGACTGCACTTGGAATGTTTTCTTGGGGTTAAGTTGTGTCTTAGACTGCTGGTAATTCATGCCACAGGTAGGGGTTTTATGGCAATGTATGCGTAATGCAATAGGCTGCATCACCAGGTGTTTCTGATCTCTTCTCTTGTGAGAAGAAGGAAAAGTTGGCTTCTCCTTTCTGTGTTACAACACTAGATTTTTTTTTTTTAAATGTGTGTTCGTTGACAAAAAAAAGATCCAAACAATTTTTTTTGTTTCTGCTGAGAGAAACATTATTCCATGAAAGCCAGCCATGGGAGGGCTGGTTGTGTGACATCAGATGATTGCCTCCCGTGCTGTGCCCATGCTAGGGGGTCTGTGTGCAGTAATGCTCCTTTGCCATGGGAGCAGGACCATGGGGGTATTGCTGTCTCTCTGAAAGCCAGCAATGGATTGCACCTGGGCTGGCTGAATGAGTGAGGAGCCTGAAGGCATTTCTTGTAATGACAGCCTGTCATCTGGCTTAATTAAGGCCTCTCTTCAAAAGAGAGGTCTTTAACTACTGTATGGATTTTTAAAGCTTGTCTTTTCCCTGGTAAATGTAGGCACCCAGTGGAGATCAGGGCTTGTCCCTGTTCTTTTCCTGCCACAGGCCAAGAGTAATTCTGAAGTGTGACAAAGCAGATGGAAAGGATTTGTTGGATCAACTGCTAGGCAAGTTTGTCCCCTGTCCTCATCCTCTAGAACAAATAGCAAGTATGTCTATGTGTGTATGGGAGGTTGGTGTGTGCGTGCTTTCTTTCTATAGGAACTAAAATTAAAAGTGAAAAATCCCAGAGTCTGAGGTTTCTCCTTAGCAAAGAATAGTGGGAGGTAGATAACCACCCACTAATGTCCTAATTGTTAGAAAAATCTTACGAGGAGAGTCTGAGGGAGCTGGCCTTGCTTAGCCTGGAAAAGCAAAGACCTAGGGAGTAGCTACTCGCAGTCTTCTACCTCCAGAAGGGTTAGAGAAGGTGGAGATAGGTTTTTCTCAGAGGAGCATAGTGGAAGGAGTCAGCAGCCACAAGTTGCAACAAGGGAAATTCCAACTAAATATAAGGAGAAAAAATTTACGCTAAGACTGGAATAATACTGGCACAGGGGCTTGGCATATACAGCATTGGCAATATTCAAAACTCAACAAAACAAGGCCCTGAGCAACCTGATGTGACTTTGAAATTAGGCCTACTGTAGGCAGGAGGTTTGACTAGGTGATCTCTAGAGGTCTCACAGTCTTAATTATTTTGTGATTTTATGATTTCTACAATGCTGCTGTTGCTATTCATAATGTTAATTGTAGTACACCATATGTAGCAGGTTTATTGAAACGTGTCTAATAGCTGTGTTAACAGAATCATCCTCACCTATGGGCAGGTCAAGCATTTTTGGTTCTCTCTTTAATCTTGCTGAGTGTTACCTCCAGAAGGTAAAAACATTGGAAGTTTAATTATTTTACATGTAAAGGGGTAGATTGAAGAACTGGAAATGGAGGCCCTTCAGTCATGAAGTAGAGGAGCCCTTTACCAATTGGCTTAGGGCATGAATAAATTACTGACTGGTTATCCTGAATGTAGCATTCTTGATCCTTTGTTAAGGTCTCTGCAAATAAGTGCAGGCTTCTCTTGAAAGGAACTACAGTTTGCAATACTCCTAAGAAAGTTTGAAGGATTGTATTTGGCAGCAAACTTTAATGTGGCAGGTTTTTTGTGTTGTTTTTTTTTTTTGTCCTAGAGCCTAAATTTAATTTGTTCATGCATAATGCACTCAGTTGAGAATTTTCTCAAGTGGTGGAGTGTAACTCTTCTTTTTCTGCCCATGTTCAACTAGACAGGAAAATCTAGCTGAACCGATAAGCCTCTAGTAATTTGATGTTTTGTGGGAGAGTGAGTGCAAGCTCGGTTCATCTCTTCTCGGCTTTTCTTTCTGCAGTTCACTGACTCATCTTGCCCTGTTTTTCCCAAAGGCCCTATTTAAAACCTATATTCAGGGTTATTAACTTTTTCACCAAGAAAGTAAGCTTTATGTAATTATACAAGAGAAACTACCTGGAATGAGGTTTATAGCTTACTACCAGTATGAAAATTCCATGGGTTTTTTTCGGTATAAAGGATAAGTGAGGCAATGTTTGATACATATGCCTTTAATAGAGCTAAGTATGATGAACAGGAGTGATTTATTCCAGCTGTCTGTTTCTGCTGAAATCCACACGATTCCTTCTTTCTCAAGGGTTGTAGTGCAGGCACAGTAAACTTTGAGTTCTGCTCACCCAAACTGTGTGTGGTAAGATTGTGCCATTCACATTTCACAACCTTATTTTTAATGGAACAGCAGAATGTACGATGTTCATTGACAATATCTGCTAGATATGCCCAAACCTAGGCTTACAGGCTTTGCCTTGTTCTCATCTTACATTTTTCTTGAGGATTATGATACAAATGTATTGTCAAACATTTTTTTTTTTCTTTTTTTCTGTTTGCCACTTGTTCACCATAGCTTAAAATCAACTGTTTACTAAAACACTTGCTAGCAAAGTTATTCTGGAATGTTTGTAGGAAACAAAGATCAATCCACTGGTGCCTGTAAAGTGAATTCACTCTAACATTATGGTCACAATTCTTTACTTCAGTGTGGTTTTGGCTCTCCTGCTAGCAGTACTTATTTGTCATCTGGAAATGTTCAAATGACCATCCTACTCTAATATGCTGCCATGTTTCATCTTTTTGGATTCAAGGCTAAACTTAGTTCACGTTCTTAGCCAAACTGTGTAAACGGTGGATGTTGGATGCTTTGGATCCTCTGACTCCTGAAGTAAATAACATATTTTTGCTTTGGTACAAAGATGAAAAACAAACACACAAGTTCTAGAGTTTATTGCAAGCATCCCACAGCCCCAGAATTGATTTTATTACAGGGAATATTGTTGCAGGCCCACTAGCACTGGCAAATATGCACAATTTTAAATAGATTGCCGTTTGCAAGACTGGCCTAGAATGTGTTTGCATGCATGTCCACATTCTGGTGGACAGAAGATAAGGGCAAATGTAACTACCGACTTTGTATCTCATACCATCTGTCTTTCTGGATGTAGTTTCTGTCTTTTCAATACTTTTCCTAGTTCCTAAATTTTCTTTCTTAGACATTATATGATATGGACACAATATTTTTAATATTTTCTGAGTTTGATAGACTGGAGGCCATAAGTGGGTTACTACGCATGACTAGAATAAAGCTTCATTTTCAGCAGTTCAGACCTCCATATTCAAAAAGAAAAAAATATTCCATCTTTTTCAACTGAAAGGTCTGTGTTCCAACTTACAGAAGCTGTAAATAAATAGTCCTTTCTGTCAGTTTGTTGGTTTAGTTGCTGTTAACTGCTTAGCGGATCAGAATTTTTTCTGCCCTGCCTTAAGGCAAAACTCCCTGTTGGGTTTTCTCCTCTGGAGCTGTAGCCAGAGATTTTGATACTGTTTTTCCTCTTTCCAGAATCTTTTAATATCTCCTTTTAGTAAAGGATATAAACTAAAGGACAACTGAAACAGCTCTGCAGCCTTTATTAACTTACATCTGGATTGAACAATACTGTTGTCTCTTTCAGCACCCTCTGAATTTTAAGGGATAATTACTAAAAAAAAAAAAAAATCTGACAAATAATCAGCAGAGACTGGACATAAGTCAGAATAATGTCCTGTCTTTAATCCAGTTTATTGTCTCTTCTTTGGTTTTTATCTAAGCAAAACAACAGTTTGGTGTCATTTGCCAAGTGGTTGTATTAAGTGCAAGCCTAACTTGGCTGTCAAGGACAGTATCTCAGAAGGGCTTTCTGAGCCATCTAGTTAAATTTAAAATCTAGGAAAATAGGAGGCTGCAGATATTTTATTTACTTTTTTTTTCTAATGGAACAAGGTGTTTTTTCACTGCAAATGATTTAACAGCAACAGAAACTTCTGATCAGCCACAAGAATTTGAAGTCAGTCTATTCTATTAATTTGAATTTTTCTTGTTTAGGCTTTTGCATATTTCTATACAACTTGTGCGAGGTCAGCTCTGACTGTACTCAAATGGGATTAATTAGTCTGCTTTCTGTGAGGCTTGACCTATACTGCCCAGAAGAAAGGATCTTCTTTCTTAAGCACTGCTTTTTACAGGAGTATCATAACAGAGCAGTGTTACAAGTTTTTTTTTTAAAAAAAAAAAGAAGTTTAAAAAATTGCTGCTCTGATAACTCTTATTCAAAATTGTTGAATCATCAGGATTGTCCTACTGTAGTGATGAATTTCCAGGGCAGATATATGAAGGATTCTTTAGTTTCAGTAATGAGACTACTGG
>NW_009192252.1:0-29805 GCF_000690835.1 Fulmarus glacialis | reverse complement strand
TGTAGGGAATTTGGTTTGCCTTAACCATTTTACTAGCCATACAGGAGTTTGAAGTCATTTTATGTTGTTGTGTTGCTTTTGAAGTAAACTGTGTTCTCCAGAAGATAGAGTGAAAAACATTTTTTTAAATAGGAAAAGAATAGGGAGAGAATGGTGCTGGGGCAGAGAAATAAATACGGCAGGTATTTTGAGCAGTACTGAGTCACCCTGCAGAGGTGTTGCAAACAGGCTTGGGTGTTTCTATAAGCCAGAACAAATTTCCATGGTATAAATGATGCAGCACAAAGCTCCTTAAAAATGTAGAAGATAAACTTTGTTGCTTTACGTATTTTATCTGCTACCAATAACCAGATTTCTGGGTAAAGTGGCACAACTTCATTAACATCAACAAAGGTTCACTGGAGTAAGAAAGAACAGAATTGAATTCCGCAGCGCCTCCGCCGTCATTGAAGCTGCAAAGTAACAAGCTAATGCTCTGCACAGCATTTCCAAGAAAAAAGTATAGCTTAACTGAAATCAGATATAGTGACAAAGCTATGTCCCAAGGCCAAGGTGGGTGGTGGCCAGTAGTCAGGAAATGTAGCAGTGGTTGCACCTGCATCTTTTATTTTGGGACATGAATGACATTTGAAGAGTCAAATTATTACCTGCAAATCATAATTTTACAAAACAGGAAAAAGGTGTTTAATTCTGCCTTCCTTGATGGAGAAAAGTGGTTTTCCTGCTTAACTTTTTAAGCTGCTTGAAAGTGCTGGGATCTTGACCTTTTAACTGTAATGTAAGTGTCCTATTTAAAGGTACCGCACCAACTCCCTTTCTCACACTGAGTTCAAAACACTGCTCACTGCTAAGGCATAAATACTTGTAGAAACAGAAGGTAAGCTTTGAAAATCTGCAAGTGAAACTAGCAAGTCTTAAGGTAGTTGCAAAAGTTCAAAGACATGTAAGAACCAGCCCCATGTTTTAGAGGATCCTTCCAGGACCGAAGCAAGCCATGATTTTACCCTAGAAGTCCCCAAGGGCATGGTGCTGACGTGGTGTTTCTTTGCCTCTGCTGTTCAGTTCTGCTAGATATCCAAATGCATGTTCTCTCTAATGTTCTCTGTCTTAACTCAGGATAGCCTATAAATTGTTAATACATTCATCATAATCTGTGAAGTAGTTACTGCATAGAAGACTGGTGCTATTTCAACAGCTGTGAAAATGTGTTTGTTTTGAGGGCTGCATAACTCAGAATAAATGTTTCATTAAATGTGTTATGAATGATATATTTAACAACCAGAGCAGGTCAATAATCTTTAGAATTAAATTTAGTGTTTTTTTATTAAAGGTTGCCTATTTCAGTGGTGAATAGTTTAGTAAGTGTGTGGTGCTATAGACAGATGCTTCATATGGTCTGTTATGAGTGCTTTATTAAATAGCTGCATTTACCAAATGAATTTAATTTATTGTATTTATTTTTTCTATGGGTTTCACAGTTCATTATAAATGATTTATTGAACATACGTAAACCAGTTTAGTAAGCTATGCTCTGTCTCTAAAAATGAATGCATTGCTAGCAGGGCTTGGTATTGCTAACACTTTGTAAATTGTTTGAGCAGTGTTTATAAGTTACTGAAACATCATCAGAAAATGTTTATTTATGCACAGCTCCTTAGAAGTCATCGTAGATGACTCTTAAAATATTACATTCAGTTTGTAGCATATAGTGCTTTCTGTAGTTCACACTTACTGATAAAAGCAGTTTGTGGGGATTTGTCCCATATACTATAGTATTGTTTTCTTAGGCGGCAACAATGAATTCAACATTGCATGTGGAAAAGATGACTGTAAAACCTACTTCATTAGGAACCATGCATCTAGGAAAACAACGCATGTGGCACTATGACATTTTGAAAGTTATCCTGCCTTATATTCCAACCTAAAATGGGTGCTTGATATTTTTTAAGACTGGGGTTTGGAGGTGGGTTGTTACCTTTCTCTGAGGATTGTTTCTTTTTCTTTTCTTGTATAGCATGCCTGTTAGCAAAGAAAACAGTTTTTCTGCTTTAGTGGCTGGAGCAATCTTTAGTTAGAGAAAGAATAAATAGGGCATATTCCTACATTAAAGTTAATATCTTCATGGTTGTTGCTAATATTGCTGGTAGCTGGGCTGTGAATATCTGAAAGCTAGTTTGTCTGGCAGAGTTATACTGATGAAGGAACCAAGAACCTGGAGCAGAGAAACTACCTATAGACAGTCAGAAACACAAGGAGAAAATGGGACTGGGAGCTGCCTGGTGACTGCTTTGGGCCAAGGTCCTTATTCCTTTCTAGCACTCATGGTTTTTCGTTTACTTTTCCAGCAGCATCATGAATTAACATGTTCAATTTTTACTTTCCTTGGCTGACCCTCAAACTATTTTGGTTCTCAGCCTGTTGGTCTCATCACTGCGCCAGTGTGCCCTTATCTCACTGTGGAGGCTAACTGGGTCTGATTAAAGCTCCGTGAATGGGATTTTGTATGTGGGGCTGGTATCTGAAATAGAGCTTTTAAGCATACTGTGGATGCAAAAAGCATTTTTGTGGACCTCATAAAACCCACTGAAAGGCTTTGACTGAGGCAAGGATAAGGGACTACAGAGCCAAGTATGGACATTTTTAAGCAGCCTATAAAATAGAAAAAAAAAAAAAAAATCACACTTCTATTTTGATTGTTGTTCTGCAAAACAGTAGTATAGCACACATATAAATAATTAATACAATTGGAAAGCTTAGCTGAAAGTACCTTCAGAATGTGCAGCTGCATATGGATTGTCCCCCTGGTTGTTTTTTTTTGTTGTTGTTGTTTGGGTTTGGGTTTTTTGTTGTTGTTTGTGTGGGTTTTTGTAAATAAACAACAAAATATGAAGAAAATTCATTCAGAGTTGTAGTATGGAAACATAAATTTCAAAATATTTTCTAAAGGCCTATATCTGGAGAGAGCATACAAAATTGGAAATGTAAGATACTATACTGTGTGCATCACAGAAGAAATAAGAGTAAACATGAAAAACATTTTCTCTTTAGCTGTGCATTGGAAGAAGGGGGAGGCAGCAGGCAGTGATAGTGTTGGAAGCATCATGTGTTGCACCATTATCATTGCTGAGAAAGAGTATGGAAGAGCAGGAGGTTGCTCACTCCTTCACAGTCAACCATATAAAAGTGAAGATGCTTGTATTGGTAGGTTTATGTTAGAATACAAAGCACAGGTAGGCAAGAGGAATCCATTTCTGAACACCATTTGGTGCTCAAAAAGTGGTTTACAATCCATAAATTTAAGCTGAATAATGAGGTATTAGAGATTTTTGCCTACATCCTGTGGTTTCTTAAAAAGCTCCAAAACCAAACAAACCAACCCCCTCATAATTGCATCAACTAATCGCTGTGTGTTTGATGGAGCTTCTTCAGTAGCTTTTGCTCTCCTTTTAATTTTCCTTCTTGTAGCATTTCCCACAAGTAAGCAATTGCTGTACAGTGTTGCTAGTACAAATTTTCTGCACCCTTTGTTAAACTAATGACTCTAGACTGTGATGTCCTGAAATCTACATACAGAAAAGTGCTTTAAGAACAATAACATTGTAAAAGACTGGATTCCTCTTCTAAGTTAATGAGTTAGCTCAAGCATGGAGGAGAAATACTCTCTCGCGCAGACCTCTGAATTCTAGTTTAGCTGCTCTATGATACCTGCTCTCTTTGTGGCTCTGTAAGTACACATGGGAAATTATTAGAGCTGTTATCATTTGTATTAGTCATAATTTGAGTTAATCTATGACATCCTGTTCCACTCCTGGTACACTAAAACCAAATGTCCAGACTTAGAGAGTCTGATACCAAGTCTGGTTATGCATATGCAAGATTGGCTTGTTCTGTCCTGACTCCCTTCCCCCTGCCCCTCCTGCTGGAACATAAAGGCTGTGTAGGTGACTTGGGTGAATTCAGAATCTTCAGGACCCCTTATTATGTTCCAACATGTCAATTACTGACAATAGCCCAGCAATTTGGCTTGTTAAGGTTCAAAATTAATTCTGTCTCTTCTCCTCCCAGCTATTTTCTGCTGCTGTTAGCAAAATCTGCTTTCTCTCTGATTCAGCAACTGGATATGCAAAGCACTGAAATAATTTTCTCTTTGGACAGTGACAAGACAACTATTGTAAACCGTACATTGGCCATCATAAGTATGTGCTTGAGCCAGAGCTCACAAAAGTTAATGGAAAGAAGCTCATGGACTGGACTGGATCTTAACTCAATCCTTTTGCTAGCAGAAAAGGGAATGAAATCAGTGGGATAAGAAGTCATACATGTCTGATATTGCATTAGAAAATATTTGTGCCTAATATATTAGGAGATTTGTCAGCTTGTGTTATCAGCAGTGTCAACACTACTGTGTGTGCACCATTCTTCACAATGCATTGACATTATTTGGGATGCTTTAGGTTAGACTTAGCGTTGTGCGTTAGATTAATTTCTTTGCATCCATCTCGGAAGCCTCTGATCCTTCTTTTATGCTCCTGCCTTGCTTTCTCCATTTTTTTATGACTGTGTGGTATGACAGATGTTACAATAAGGTTCCTGTTTGCTACAGACCTATCTCTCTTGCAGCTGTACTCACTTTCAATTTGATTTTTCAGCCACCTTGCTCTTTTCCCTGGATCTGGTTTGTCTATCGCTCACCATGTTTCTATCAAAACCAGACAAACAAGCAAAAAACCCCACATCCCAGCTAACCCCCTCCAAGTCCCGCCCTGTAAATCCTGCTTTTTTACAATGTGGGAATTAACCAGGTTTGTGATCTGTTGGAGAAAAGACTCCTTGATTCCTGATGATAGAGACCATGCAGGAGCATCGTGACATTCATCACGTGAAAGCTCTTGGGTCCCATTCCATACAGTATAATGATAAAGTCTGTGTTGTTCCCATCTGTCCAGTTTCTAGTAGATGTGTATCTGTGTCATAACAGCTTGCCTTCTACTATGGAATGGCACAGAAGATGGCTGGCAGTGGTGTCAGTCCTTTTGGGTTATGTAGGACACATCTCATAGCAACTGCAGTCTCTGGTTTTTGTTGTTTGTTGTTTTTTTTTTTTCCCCTTCAGACATCTATCAGCTACTTTTGCCAGAGAGTCTTGATACCGGATAATGGATGGAAGGAGTTGCAATGGATGCAGGGAGAGTGGGGGGAACAGATTTGATTTTTTTCCTTCTTTGTGAACCTGCTTCTGCCAGCCATGCATCTGTTGCTGTCAGAAGAACTGGAATCCAGGCCCGAATCTTATAAATGAAGAATATTGACCGAAAAGACTAATCAGTTCCAGAGACTGCTCTATGGATATGTTTTTTGTGGTTTGCTACTGTCTTCCCCCAGGGAGTCTGGTTAGAGGCATAAGGAGGTGTCTGAGATAGTGGCTATCCAAACACAGTGTGTGCTGTTAATCAGGCAGCTGAAGAGGAGCCACATCCTGATTGCTGCCAGATGTTTGTCTCTGCACAGATTTTCAAGCTGTGAAGCCGGGTCCCTGCCAGGACTGATAAGGCTATGCATAAAATATTGGAGATGGCATCATGTTGGCCGAAAGGGTAACATTTCAAAAGCTTGTCATGCTTGGGATTTAAAAAATTCTTGCAGGATTGCTGGGGCTCAGCCTCGTTTTTGAAAAGCATTTGGGCACACAATAAGAAGTATACTTGGTGCCTGATTTCTGTTTCTTTGATATCAGTGAGAATTTAGGTCGTAGGAGTCTGTGTGTTATTTTATAAGGATCCCAAGGCCTCTGAGTTGTTTTTCAAGTACCTTACCTGAAGTGGTGTTTATTTTGAAGGAGATAGTTTAAACAGGTACTTGTAGATATGATGGAGCATTTTACAGCTGCTGTGTGGGGTGCTCTGAGCAGTGAGATATGGAGATCTGAGCCTTCCCATTCCCACTTCTGTGCAGGTGCTTTAGGGCTACCAGCAAGGTATTGATCCCTTTCATGTTGTAAGCAGTTCTAGTCCTGTGCTTATCCAGCATGATGCTCCAATCCTCATAAGGACTTTTGAATATCACTGTAATAATAAGGATGTAAATTATACTAATGCACATAAAAGACTGGCTGTGAAAGGTGAGATCAAAGGCCTCCTTGGCAGAAGTAAAAGACCAGAGCAAGCATCAGATGATGCTTCCCCTGCTCTCTCCCAGCTCCCAACAATTTGGGAGGGGAGGCCTCCTGAGCCAGCAGTGGTTTCCGCTTACTTCATAACCCTTAACAAACTTCTGTCATGAACTTGTGCCGTCTTCTTGTGATCCCACATAGTTTTATTGTGTACTGTGGCAAGAAGTGCCACAGCTTAAATAAGCCATACGCACAGAAAACACCTCTAACTTCACTTGATGCCCCCTATTTCTTTTCTTGAAAGGGACAATAAAAAATTATCCCTCCTTAGCCTCTCCATACCATTCCAAATACTATTTCCCCAGCTACTTGGGGAAGGAAGATATTCAGCATAGTCTCTCAGTGCAGTCTAGAGAAGCCTACCATTAGATGAAGTGAAGCTCCTCTTTTGGTAAAAGACATAGTAGTTTGGAAACTTTGAGCGTGGAAAACAGTACTGCAGCGTTCTGTATGATTAAATATGGCACTCATCTGGATAACATTTCTAGATGTTATGTAGATCTGTTATGTTTAAAGAGGTTGTTGTTCTTTAAAGCCACAAATACGGCCATTAAAGACATGAAGTTTATTTGTTGCTGTGTTAGTAAGCCGTATTCTGATTACCTGAGCATTAGGCTGGGAGATGGGAATTCATGCATTTTAATCCTTATTCAGGTTGTTTTCCTAAATGTGAGTCAACGTGCTTGTATTCACTTTTCTCGCTTTTTAGAAATTAAAATACTGTTTAAAAAAATAATATTCTCTTTTACCATGAGAGTCAACCAGCCAGCATAAACATGTAAGAGCATTCCTTAAGTACTTTTGCTATTGCTAATTTTTTTTGTGTATTTTTAAATGTTGGTATTTTTGATAATGCTGATGTTAAACTATTCACATGTGTGCCTGTATTAAGAAGACCTTGTAGTAAGTAGTAGAGCACTGCAAAGGCAGTATATTACATTTAAATATTAGTGAATACTTTAAAAGATACTATTCTCTTGAACTCTTTTGCAAGTAGTGTCTGCAACCTTCAGGCTGTCTCTTCAAGTCCCATTTTGGTTGGGAAGACAAAATTGTGGCGTCTAATGGTTTAGATTCTTCAGTGCTGGACATAGTAAAGAGATAAACATCAACATCTGTTGCTTGTGAGCAGTGGTTCATAGCCCCCTGTTGTCTAGAAAATATATTTCTATTTTCTCACCCCTTAAAGTCTGACTTTCTGATCTTTTTCTAAGTGTTCCAAAAGCTTAAGCTTTCTAGACAGCACATAGACATTATTGGGCATATAAGGAAAATTAAACTCTTCTTCTGTGAAATCAATCTTTAGTACTATACCCACTAGTATTGGATCATGTGCCTGGCAGAAGAGTTTTGTTGATGAGAAATACAGTCCAGAAACAAGGATGATGCGAGTGTCTTTGAAATAACGCAGAAGAGCTCTAGTTAACTGACCAGATCTGTCTATATACTTTTTGAAGCTTCCTTGTTGACCACAAATGTTCTCCATTCCAGTTTGATACCACTGTATAGCTGTGCATTTATTTTAATGCCATTGCAAGTTTAGGTTTATTAAAATATAGCTCGAGACCAAGGAGAGGCATCCTCTATTCCCATTTCTGTGGATGGGGTCAAGTGACTTGACCTTTCTTGGTCTCAAAATTTTTATCTTCTGTCCTTACCGGAGGACAATGCTGAGCTGAAAAAAAAAAACCCCAAACCACAAAAACAACATAAACACCCCCCCCCAACAAAACCAAAAACCCAAATCCCAAACAAACGTCTGAGAAGTTTTGAGAGAATAGCGCAAGATCAATGTAAAGTAATAGCTTCTTTCCATCTTGCTTGTGAGCAGGCTGAAGATCTTTTTCACAGGAGTCCGTGCAGAATGGCATGGTTTAAAATAGTATGGAACACATCAAAGTCTTTCTATCACTTAAATATCTGATTTTCATTGCAAGGTGTGACCTAGATTTCTCACTTCTTGCCTTCTTCAAAGCTTTCTCCATGCCATGTAAAATGAGGATTCAAGAAAAGCTGCCCTTTAACCTGTCCTTGCAATGCAGATCCCTTTTGGAGGAGTTTTGGATGTGTCACAGGTCTTCTGATGAGGATTGGTCAGCAGGATTTTGTTTTGTACTGTAAAGAAACACAAGGAGCACAACAAGCTTTATTGTTTTGCCTTCACGTGGTAAGCAGAACAAACTCCATGCTGACAATCCAGGAATCTTTGTACAATTGTGCTTGGGGTTCAGGGCTTTTCTTTGGTCCTGTTGCAGGGGGTGCTTTTTGAGGTATCATTTTTCCACCAGAAAAACTTAAGATAGCTGTAGGTGGGTGTCCCCCCCCATCCCCCAAAGCACACATAAGCAGTTAACTGTAACTTGTAGGTTTAATTAGAGGGTGGGGGAGTGGTGGGTGTGGCATTGTTTCCATATCCTGCTTAAGAATTGTTAAAGGTCTGTAGGGACCAGTTCGGACATTACTAAATAATTAGGATTTTCAATTACCTCATTCAGTTCACCTTCCAGGACAGGGAATCCTTAAAGGTACTCAGAGCACTAACAAAATTCCAGTAGCTGATGTTCTGTTAACAGTTGTATTAGCAGCTCTGATTTCTGAAGTTGTGATCAGTGTGAGATATGCAATATCCATGTGGATTTGTAGGTCAGCTGGAGCTTTGTGTTCAGAGAAGTTGAGGACAGACTGTTTGGAGCAGTTCCACAGAGTGATCTGTAATCCTTTATGTGAAACAGAATTGGAAGGTTCTATGCTCCTGCTGCAACAGGAAGGAAAATGAAGTAATGCATATTACTTTCATTTACTGTAATGTGTCTTCACTTGTAAGTCTTACATTGCTTCTAGCCATTTGTAAGACCAAGAGAGACCTGTCTGTAACAGCAGGTATTTTCTGTCCTAGTAGAAATTTCACAACTCTGTTAAATACTGGATCTAATTCTATTAATCTTGAGATGATGTCAGATGAAGCCTGTGATCACTGCAATAAATACTTACTTATAGGTCCAAGATGGCTGCATTTCCCTCCCCCTCCTCCCCCCTCCCCCCGCAAAGCCTCATTTTTGTTTTTTCAAGACAAACTCTCTAAGTAGTTTGTTGCATGTAGGATTTGGAAGGAGGTTATTTTCCAGATAACTTTTGTATTTCCATTTGGCAGCTTTAGTACGACCTTTGTCCTAACCAGATCTTAAGCTTTTCCCGTGATTCTTAACAATTGAATGTTTTGTTCTTTGGGGCCTTCTGACTTCCACTCAGTTTCACTGACCTAGATTTTGCTGGGTCTAAGCAAAATCTAAGCTGCTGTCTTCTAAAGCCTTAAATTCCCTCCTTTTTATAGAGGGAAAATTATTTCTTAACTCCTTATTTAGAGTATTGTCAGGAGAGACAAATTCAGGAGGTTTTTAACATCAATTTTCCTTTCTGGGGAAGTGATCCAGCTTGGATTTCGCTTAGAAAATAAACAAATAAAAATGTAAATTGAATTTGCTGAGGCAGCAAACCTACAAGAGATGTGACAGCTCTGTGCCTTGTGTTGCAGGAGACCCGAGGGCAGGGAAATTGTTCTTTAGATAATTGGGATGATAATGGGTTACAGTTGCTTTTCTGGGCTTTAAAAATGTTGGAGGAAAAAGTGGTGGGTGCTGCTTGCAGTGTGCTGTCTGTCAATCCCCGAAGTCCTGGAGGAATGTTATTGTGGATTTGAAGATATTCCAGAAGTGCTGTGTGGTGAAGAGTTTTTTTTTCGTTTTGGTTTGGTCGTCCGTCCCCCCACCCCCACTTCTGAAGCTGTGTGGGGAATGGGAACACTCAGAAGCTGAAACTAACAGTCACAAACTACCATATGTGGGAAACCATTGCATTTCTTTATTTTTTGCCTTTTTTTAGTGTGTTTTTCTTTTTTGTTTTTCTTTTTTTTCTTTTTTTTCTTTTTTTTTTGTCATTTGTTTCAAGCTGTAAGCAAAAGCAGGAAGCCATTTTCGGAGGTATATTAAAATACTGCTATGGCTCTCAGGTGACTAAATACCTCTGCAAATAAAATTTGAAAGTTCTGAGGATATGATTTACAGTTTGGTAAATGGCTTCAATTTCTGGAAAAAAGCAAGATGATAAATTCACTAATAAAAAATGAAGCTTCACTGTTTCTGCCAGAAATAATTTACATATGCTGTTATCTGCCTCTCAGTGTTCACATAGGGAACACTAAATGTATATATTACCATGGTCTGGAAGAGAGGCATGTAGTAAAGGAGGAAGGATATGTGTATTAGAGAAAGGTAGGTAAATATTTTGACAGATCCCAGCCCACTTCTGGCTTACTTACAATGCTGAGGATGTGGGTACAGAGAAAAGACTGTTGATGGATTAACAATTGCACACATGCTCCATTAGAATTCATTCCGTTGCAGGATGAGAGGAATGTTTTAGTGCCTTGGCTTATGGCCAGCAGTGCCAGCAGTTATCGGAAGATTTAATGAAATTTCATGTTATTGAAGTAGGACTCTGGAAAGGCGCTGAGTGGGTCTGGCATATGGAGACACTTAGAAAATAGATAACACCTTTTGCTATAAATAGCTCTTAGCACACCTTGGTGTTTACATGTAGTATTTTCTTTCTGGGAGTCCCACTGGTGACAGACATGCCCATATCATAACATATTCTGGGGAAGTTGTGCATTATTTTTCATTAGATCCAGTCAGTGTACACTGTTGGCTATAGCTGATCATTATTCTGCATGTTCATTCTGATGTAGAAGAGCCCATACTCGTTGTAGTTGTCTTCCATCTAATTATCATGGTTAGCCTCTTGCATGAAAGGGTGTCTATGCTGTAATTTAGTTTCCTGGTCTGGTTTCATTGCCTTTTTACAAGGGTGAATGTCGATAATCACAGAACTTGCATTTTCTTTTAGCCTTTCTTAACCCTTTACAAGTGTTCTGCAGCATGACAGCCCATTTAACTCTGTTGAGGATAATTAAAGCAGGGTTAGAAGTACTGATGTTTCATGTTTGGTTTTATGCACAGTTTTGCCTTTTTTAAAACTTTCTCCTGTAGAAGCCCCTTGAAGCACAAGGCAGAAATAAAGGTAGTTACCATTCAGTAGGACAACTTAGCATTCTAGTTCATGTGACTTAAGAATTTTCTTTAAGATACAAGGAATGATTGATTGTCACTCCTCTTTCATTTTTAATGGAGGGTAACATTTCTAATAACAGTAGATTCTCAATCACATCAAGGTTTTTTTTAGTTGTTTTGTCAACATATATGCAGAACTAATCACTTGAAGATGTACTTTCTGATATCTGAGAAGACACAAAAGTGAAAGCTAGCTAAGAGACAAAAACCATATATTTTTATAAATAATAATAAATAAGTCTGCTGGAAACATACTAACCTGACTTCAGGTCCCCTGATTACGTGTTTTGGAAAGAGGTCATTAATGCTATGAAGTCTCTTCAATCAAAACTGAAGTCTTGTGGTGCAATTTAGAACCTACTGTTAATAGTATTTAATGTAATGGTGTGGTGGCAGGTAAACTTTTGAATGACATCTGTTGCTAAAGATTCTGTAATTTTGAAGACTTAGATGTTTTCTGGGTCCTAATTCTGCTGTATTTTCAATTGTTTCACCATTCATATGATAATCAGGCTGCTCACAGTTGCTAATTATTACCACTGTTGTTTAAAGAATACAGAGAGCAAGAGCATGTCTGTGGTCAGAGCTTTCAGAGATGTAAGCAGTAAGATGATAAAGCTCATAAAATTCACAGCCCATCATGTGCAGGATAATGATTAAAAAGCAGCTAAGCCTTTCTTGTCAACCTTCTAGCTAAAAGGAGAAAAAGCCTGTGTTTGTAAGCAACGTGCTAGCATTTTAACCGAGAGATGAATGTCAGAATTTCCATAAATCTCCAATTTAGAAAATTAAAATACTATGGGGACCATAAAGGGCTGAAGCTGATGTCTGGTTTCAGTTCTGTGCTGCTGCAGCAGACACACTGTCAAGGACGTTCAGTTTAATTGCTAGGGGAAGGCAAGCACAAAATTAAAAAAATGAGTAGCACGTGATGAGGGTTTCATGTTCTATGTGGATTCAACTTGTAAACTCCTTTCCTCTCCCTTTCTTCTTTTATATTTCTACCTTCGCTTTAGGTCTTTCCACCTGCCTCTCTCCCTATTTGCTTTTACCCACTCTTCCTCAGTAGCTCTGAGTCTGCTCCACTCTTGGTAATTATGGTGGCTTTAACAGGTAATGTGTGCATTTTCCCTAGCAAATCTGGCTTCACTCTGGCTGCTTGTATTTGTGGCTTTTTGAAATCTGTGGCATTAGTCAATATGTTACCTCCGGGCAAGTGTCTGTGATGCCTTTCAGTTTTCGTCTTCCTGTGTGCCAAATGATGCTTTCCTACTGACATTCCATTGTAAATAGGCCATTTTTTTCTGGAAATTTCCCATTGCAAACTGTCTGATTTGAAGATGGACAACGAAAAGCAAGCCGAGTCCCCTGCTCACTCATCTCTCACGGTTCTAGTTACGTTTTTTTCAGTTTTCTCCTATTAGCTTGAAAGTGTTGGCTGACGTTTTCATATTATTTTTATTAGGGTCTCATATGTGTCAGTGTGGCAGCCTGGAGGAAGTATCACTCCTGCAGAGCTGAGTAGGGAAATGCTGGAGGAAACTGTATTTATGAGACAAGATACGGAATAGATTATTTTTCACTGATTTGGCTTTGACTTTGCCTGCTCACATGTCCATGAGAATAAAAATCCTGTGAAACAGGTTGGAAGAAAAAAAATTACATATCAGAAATAGGCAAAGTTATGAGGTGATAAGAGGGAATGGAATTATGTTGTTGCAGACTTTAAAACCTCTTCTTACATGCTTCACCATTGCATACAGCATAATGTCTGCCAGTTTTCACACAAGAGGGCGCTCTTGGGATTTTAAAAGAAATACTAGGCTCTATTAGGGCCTTTTTTACATGCATATATATTTTAATATGCCATTTTCAAAGCTATCTGTCTCAGAACCTTAGAAAGTGGTGTCTCCCTTATATATTTACTTTCACAATGATTAATACAAATAACTATTCATATTACAACTTTTAACCACTAAAACCACTCAGTGAGAAGGGATGAATAACATAACCATGCAGATTTTGAGAACAGCTATATAAATAGTGAGTGATCACTCTTGTGTAAGATGTAGTATTTGAATAGTGTCAGTCAGAAATATGACCTACTTTTAGTTTACTGACAAAGCAAATCCTTGTGCTGGGAAAGTATTATTACATTTCTAGTATCTGGAGAAAAACATCTGCTTTTAGGCTAATGTAGAAAAAAAACCAATGAAAAACCAGAATCTCCACAGAAAATTACAGCAGGAGGGTTGTTATGTAAGGGATTTTTTTTTTTTTTTTTTTACACTAAAGAAGTGTGTTCAACGGAGAACACTGTCTTGCGTACACTCAAAACAGGTTAGGAGATCTGGCCTGTAGTTGAAGAACTTGCAATGCACTAATAAAGTATGGTGATACATTTGTGAAAGGTGGAAATTCCACTTCCTACTGAATTAATCTCATCTGTTGTCACTTAGGTATGATGATTTTTGAATGCTTACTGGCCTGGTTACAATTCGAACTGGATGACTTGAAGCTGAAAGGCAGTGTAGGTCATTAGCATCACCCTCTGATATCCAGTTTCTGTGGTAAGAAATGTTAACTGTTGGTGAGAGAATGCCAGCTTTCTAGGAAGACAAATGTGTTAAATCTGGTTCTGGCATTTTGGAGCTTATGGGAGCAGGTTCTTCCACCTCTCTAGAAATGCAAACACTTCCCCATAAGTTTCTTACCTCCTACCTACACTGTTTTTAAAGGGAGAGCACCGGCTAAGCAGAGTACAAACCATAGTAAAACAGATGTTAATGCATTAGTTTTGGAATGCATTACTGTTCTGGGCCTCTTGTGAGTATTGAGACAGGCAATATTTTTCTCTTAATGTCTGGGCATGCAAACTGGTGCCCTGTCTTTTAGGATGGGAAATTGTGGAGGGAATCAGTCTCATCCTCACTTACCTTCTGAGTGAACTATTCTTTGTATTGCAAAATTACCATGTAAACAGTCATAAATAAACACATTACTAGTGCTATAGCTGCACAGTCCTGGTAAGTTTGAGGATATTTTTCAGTGTCTATAAAAATGAATGATTGCTTTTAGTAAGGTATTTAACATTCAACCTCTATTTTTCCCTGGTAATGAGTTCTGTGGCCTAGTAAGCTAATGTGTTAAAGAGTATTTGCTGTTAATTCACTTGTTTTGCTTCTTATCTTCTGTCTTCCAGATTCAGTGACTGCTCTTGTTCTTCTCTTGTTCATAGTCTTACAGGTCTGGGAAGGACCTCCGTGATCACCTCTATGATCTTGCCTTAGGGCAAAATCTGGCTATATCAGTCCTTTTGGATGGATGATCGTTTAACTAGTTCTTAACACCTTCAATTAAGGCAGACTTTGCAGGCTAAACTACTGTATTTCATTACTGTTTGAAAATGTTGTCCTTATCGGTCTTGCTGAAACGTAATCCCTTTAGTACTTGTACTGTCCAACGTGCCCGAAGAACAGTAGCCTTTTATGTATTTGAAGCATATCGTCTTGTCATCTCTCCTTTGAATTAATCGAAGTATTTACCCTAGCCTTTCCTCATATTTTTTTTTTTTTAAATCTCTGGTCTGATCATCCTCATTACTGATCATTTCTCTGGATTCCCCATTTCATTTCCATTTTTTTGATGTGTGATGCTCAGAAGTGAAAATGGTATTTTAACTGGTATTTTACTGTCTTGCAGTAGAACAAAAGTTTTGCAGATACTTCTGTATAGAGATGCTATATGATGTTTACTCCTTTTTTTGTTTGGTTGGTTTTTTATTTGGTTTGTTTTGTTGGGGTTTTTTTTGGGGGGGTTGGGGGGAGGGTTGGCAAGGCAAGCAGAGGCATTTTAAATTCCAAAATAAACTTTGGATCTTTAACAGAAGTATATTTCAGTTTTGCTATTTTCATGCTCTTAGTCAAACTGCCAGTCCAATCTTAGGCTTCCTTTACAAACCAGATAATCCCAAATTTCTCAGTTGGTTATATGTGCTCCAATCATAAAATCCAATTCTTCTATTTGTTCTAAAATGGGGATATCAGAACTAACTTTGTATCATTTGCTGTAAGTTTAATAGCATCTTAATACTTTCAATAGTTGCCACTCCTTGTACAAACAATGTAAATCAATAATTTTATTTATCTTTAATCATTAATCCACCGTGAACAGGAACTGTAAAATCCAGGATTTTGTTTTGGTTTTTTGCTGTCAGTGCTTGTAGTTAACCTGGAAGCTAGCAATAATAGTTTGAATTACTCTTTTCTTGCATATATTACACTCCTCAAAATTTCCCTTCATCTTGAGGAGGATTATTGAGTTTGGGATTGAAATTTCTGTAGTACCTATCCATCTTCTTTGATTAACCTAAATAATTAGATGCTGTATTCACATGTTGCTGCTCTACACTTTACTTAGACTAGTGTTCTTCCCTTTTCAATGAAGTTTTAAACATAGCAATAAGCACATAGATTTTTTTTTTTCTTTTTTTTTAAAGGAGGAGGAGACAGAAGTTTTTCTAACTTCTTGATATGTCAGATCTAAGTGGAGCTTGTTAAAAAGCAACTTGCCTTTTCCTATTTGTTTTACATTAACTGCTTTTCACCATGAATTGCACCAGTTCTCTCTTGTTTCATGTTTCCTAAATCTTTATTTTATATTTTCTGATCTGAGGCTCAGGCAAGCACAACACATAAGATACAATCAAAACGTTAATGTAATTTTAAATTACTTTAAGTCGAGCCCTAGTGCTCTCTCTTCCTAGAGAATGACCTTCATTTTTGTCCCTGCTGGGAAGAAATCTTCCTTAGGCAACTATAGGCCATAACATGCCATCGGTTTTTAAGCAGAATTCGCCACTGATTTCTTCAGGGAGTTCCACTTAGAATGTGACATCACGGCAGAGCTCAGTCTAGTTGCATATATAAAATGAAAGGATGCAGTTCACATACATTCTTGAATCCGGTGTTTGAGCTCCAGTGGCCACTAGAGGGAATGAGAGATCCCAGACTTTCCATTTCAAAAGAAACATTTTTTTTTCCTCATTAGTTTTAGATTCATCTATAAGAAATAACTGCTAATCTATATTAGCTCATCTTTTTAATGATAAGAACATTAAACATGCGCATAGATGTTTGTAATTCTTAACTCCACTGTGTGTTTTCTAGCTCTTCAACAGAAATCAGGTTGGTCCCACAAAAAGACTTGCAAACCATCAGTACAAGCATTAAAAAAGGGGATTCTGATTAAAGAGGTGCGGGGTTTTTTTCCCCTCTCGGAAAGCTCTAGAGCTACTGGCAAAATATTGGATTAGTGTTGCAAACTGTCGGGGCCTTCATTTATAATACTGTCAGACTGTTTATGCCAGCCACTAATGACTACAGAAGAGTAGGCATTTTATGTTACTGAAAAATCTAAATTACATTCCAGACAGGTTGACACTGATGCTCCAAAGTGCAGGTTTGCAAGATGATAATTCCTAATCTCAATAGAAAAGAGGTGTCAAATTCAATTTTACTGAGGGTCTGATTGTAATTTGCCTTTTAACTCTAGGATGCTACAGAAACAATCCACTTGATTTGGCTCTTAAAGTGTTTTCTCTTCACTTTTTTTTCTGCCTGTACGTAATCACAGTGTATGTAAGCTCATGTGTTCCTTTGAATTTCTAGTTACCCTTTCTCTGTAAGCATGACTTAATCTTACACAAGCTCAATATTTTCTGTCTTTTAGCTGTCATTAATCCTGAAGATGCATCAGGAATTGAGCATGGGAATGTTTGAAGTAGATCAGTGCTCCAGGAAATGGGAACTTCCTTTGGGGGAAAAAAAAAAAAAATTAAAAAGTATGATTTAGCCTTGTAAAAGGGTTAACAGGACAAGGAAAAAAACCCACTTTCTGGATGGAAATATGTGTCATAAGACTCAGTAAAGTCTCTGTGTTTCTTTGTTTGAAGAAATTGGGGGAAAAACTAGGTTTGAAGGTTAGACTAATGTAGGGTCCTACATGTATTTCCATAGATGCTAACAGAAGCACATGTGTGAATAGGAATTGTGAGGTAGGCCGTTCATCAGTTTGAAGTGTGTCCTTCACATATCCAGAATGATATTGTGCTGAATGGTTTAGGATCCTAAAAAATAAATAAATCTGATGTTACGTTTTACAACATCTGTTGAGGTTCATTCAAATTCCAGTTCCAAAGTGCTTCAAAGAAGAGATGTCCTGAGTGTATAGTGCAGCTAACACAACAAACCAAAAGCTTGTTTTAATGCCTCTTTTGAAGGGGTAGGAGCAGTGATACTGGGGAGAAAGTCCCAACAAGAAACCCCAATAATGAGAGATTTTGGGGTGTTTTGATAGCAGCTAGTGTAATCATGAAAAGTGGTGAGCATGCTGTTACCCTTTTCAAGATGAATAATGTTACACTTAAAAAGAAGCTTAGGATGAATTTACTGATAAAACAAGCTTTTATAATGTCTTCGGTATACCCAGTACTTACTGGTGCTGGACCAAATGATCTAAAAGAAATATGTGCAATACCCTAAAATAAATAACTTTGGGCTGTCTTACCGCTTTCAAAAATACATACTAATTTAAGAAGAATAGATCTAGGTATCTTTTGTCCTGAAATAACTTGCCTAACCTCAGTATTTGTACAGTGTATATTTGGATCACTTGTGAATATTAACATGATCCAAATTGTTACCCTGTGCAAACATTTACCAAGGCAGTGTGAGGTATAGTGTGTAGTTTGATGGAACTTAAAATGCCAATTAAAAATGATGACTTATTTAATGCCAACAGGCCATACCCTGCAGTGCTTACTCAAGCAAAATTCTAATTGACTCCAGTGGGAGGTTTGCTGAAGAGAGGAAGTGGCATAAGCAGAGGTATGACCTCAAATATTACTCCAGGCATCATAAGGGGAAGCATTTTGTATTCCCTGGCACCAGTGAGGAACCTGCCTCCCTTACGGACAAAGATTGGAAGAGCAGGGATTTCTCTGCATGTCCAGAACTCCCTGCAATTGTAGCTCCCTTTAGGGAATGTTTCTGCCGAAAGCTGACTTTTCATGGAAAACTACAGATTTAATGACAGTGAAATAACTCATGAGCTTGTATGTGTTTTCCCAAATGGACGTGGGATGGTGAAATAGGGGGTGGGAGGGGAGATGGCATTAAAAAGTACCCACAGAAAGCCAAATTTTACAATAATCTTTTTATTTTTAAAACGTCCTCATTTAGAAATTTCTTCCAATTTTATAAAGTGGAAGCCCATAAATATTTGAACTAGAGACAAGGAAAGAAATCACGAAGTTGCAAACAAACAAAAAATATAATTTCCATCTCTATTAGGCTTTATTTAGGGGCCTTCTGGTTCTCCATGTCCTGCTCCCAGCAGCCAGAAAAACCTGTTCTTTTCATCATGAGCCAGTAGGGTATAAGGAACATCATCCGAGTGATTGTTGCTCTGTTTGTTGTCCTTCCCCTGTCCATTGTTTGACTATTACTTTATATGCTTTTTGAACTAAAAATAAACTGTCTGTGCAAGTTTTTGGTTGCTACTACTTGAGATGTGTTCACTAAACAGACAAGTTGGAAGGGTTTCCTTTGGCTTCATTACTGGATTTATTCCTAAATGCTTTTGACAGTACCAAAAACCCTAGAGAGCAAACCTGATTGATTACTATTGACTGATAGATTAGTTGGTTGGTTTGGTTTTTTTGCAGATAATAAGTTACTCTGTGTTCAGTGTGTACCTATAAATTATAGTGGTTTAGTTACCTTTATTTTTAATAATTGCTTTAATTGCTAAGGACTTCTTGCATAGTTTTACTACTACTACTACATTTGAATCAGCAGAACGACTTTATTACAGACCGATACACAATCAGAGGTGTGGTAAGATGCTAAACCAACCTAGTAGGAAATACTTCAAGAAGTTTTGAAACCTAAGCCAGAACAATTTCATAGACTTGACTTTTTCTTTTTATATCTACATATATGCAAATGATAAAAGCTTAAACGTGGCTGACAAATACATATGTAATGGTTATATACCTCCCCAGTAACTTCTGTTCTACCTTCTCCATTTTGTTCTCAGAAAACGGGAATATTTTAAGAATGAGGAAGAAATAAAAAGTTGAGCTTATATGGTCCTTTTGAAGAGCTTTGCCATTTATTGCCAGAAATACTGTCTTTTCCACTAATTTACTATATCATTGTAAACAAGTGATGTCTTGCTCAGATTTACTGTCTTTGTGACTTTATTTTTTAAAATGCCTCCTGAATTTTGCTAATTATCCTGAGGGATAATTAGATGATCTATACATGGAATAAATAAATTGCTGTTTAAGTGCAGCTACTGTTCCAGCACTGGAGTTGTCAGCTGTTGTTTTGGTGGTAGAGGGCATGGACATGTCAGAGGAACAGGATTGGTAAAGGCATATGTTCGGTGCAGGTTCATTTTTTATCCTTTCGAGTCTCCATACAAGAGGGAAAATGGCAACTCTGCATCGGGAGGCTGAGCATTAAATTTAGAGAAGGAGCAACTATAACTAACAACTCTCTTTTTATATATGACATCTCCAACTCCGTGGTATCTTTCTAGCACAAAGAGTATTGAAGCTATCTGAAGCCCATTTACCTTTGATAAATCTTGGCTTTTTTCCTCCTCTTTGTGATCTTGTTCTTTAAATGATGGATATTTAAGAGGAGTGTTCAGTTGATTTAGAGCTCTTTACTCAATGCCATCTGAGCTAAGTTTAAATCACTGGAAATGTTTGCATTAGATATTGACATCAAGAGTGCTGTATTTTGCAAGCATTATGCTCTAGTAAGACTTTTTCCTAGATCACTGCTAAAAATGAGAAATGTGTAGTTACTATAAATTATGTTTTTCTTTAGTAGTATGACACAACTCCATTGTGACTAGGACAATCGTCATGCTACCATATATCATGGTAACAGTAATAAATAAACTGGACAATAACCCTATATAGATTGTGTTTAAAATACAGTTTTCATACTGATGTGCCCCTGTGCCCAGACAGCGGCTTGAAATGATGCCAAAGATTTTCTTAATATTATGCAAGTCTGTAACATTTACCTGGCTACATTTAGATTTTAGTATTGGATATGCTTAAAAGCTGGCAATTTTTAAAAGTACATCTAAATGTTTACTGATGAATCCTGTGATTATAGAGAACTAATTTTAAATTAGTAATTTATTTTTCTGTCAGCACACTTTTAAAATAAAGATTGTAGTTTGGTTTTGTTTTTCTTTTTTTACTTGTGATAGGAAACTTCAAATTTTTGTGGACTATTGAGAATATTTTCCAAATCACAAGGTACACTGCTTATATTCTTTCATGGAGTCTCTTGCATAAGGAGAGGTAGGTTTTGAATTTGAAATTTGGCACTATTAATATAGTGCACTAAAATGCAGTACTTTGGTGATCAGTGAAAACAAAAAAACACCACCCCACATTGAAATTTAAATTCTCTTTAAAATGTGAACAAGCTCTCACCAACAATTTGTTTGTAGTACTTATTCAGTATTTCCTTATCAAACACCTTCTACTAAATAACTGTGTGTCTTAAAAAAGGAAGAGGAATGACAAGCCACTAATTGTATTCAGCCTATAACTTGGATTTAACTTGATGGTGGTTTTGTTCTGTCATGATCATGTCTTTTAACATGGAGTTGTTAGGAATGTTGACAACTATTTAGGTGCCTAGTAATCAGGGAATGTTTCATGTAACAGATCTGTTTTTGTAGATCAATTTTTCTATTGCGTTTTTGCATTCTGTATCTGAAAATTTAATTTATTATATCAAGAACTGATTTAAATAGACTTTCAATCCAGGGCTGACTTTGATCTGTCTCTGACTTAAAACCTAAACAGCTTTATCCTTCTATCTTTTTTTTTCATGGATGTGTAATTGTTTCAAGTGCTTAAAAAAACATAGTGATTTAAATATTCTTTCTCCCAATCTTTTTGTTGGTTCCTGTAATTCAACAGTGCAGGTGAAGTGATGAAAACTGTGCAGATGCTTTTTTTTTTTAAATTTTTTTTTAATGGTGGACTTCAGCGTAAACTGTATGAGATTTTTTTTGCCTTTAGCTATAGCCTTTAGTTTCAGCTGATTTCCACTAGTTTTCTTTGTGGAGATTGTGTTTGAGTGCATATTCAAAGACTTAACCATGTGCATGTATGTCTGCAGGGCAAGTGACTGCTGCAATACTTCTGCTGACATTAGAGACCCCTAGTGATCATAAAATCAAGGGCATTCATAAGTGTGTTCCAGGGCAGGAGCAGATGTTTCTGGGGACTGAAATATGTCCAGTTAAAACATACACCTTCTGTAGCTATATCTTATGGAAGGTCTTATGGCCACTCAGTCAGGAAATTCTGTCTAAAAAACACTTGAAAGTTATCACGTGAGCAATCCTGCCTAGCTGATAGCTCAAGTGCAGAGGGCTTTGGGCTTCCAGAATACATGTAAAATATTAGCTAAGCTAACACCAAAGATGATTGGCCAGTATTTTGTACATACTTTTTTTCCCTGAAAGTTTGCTTCTTGGTAAATATCTTGTGTGTAGCCCTTATAAAAGATGTATTTGTTAACAAAAATGCCTTTAAATGAGTTTACTCTCCTGAAATGCAGCCTGTTTCCAAGACCTATGGCAAGTGAAAAGATCCTACCAACAATGACTGTAGGGAGAACAAATAAAAGATTGAACTGTGCTTGCTTGTGGCAGTCATTCATCACGAAGGAGGACATACATGAAATTTATTCTCATTATTACTTCTACAGCCTGGGCACTGGTGATTGTTCTCTTCTGCTCTGGTTGTGCACTCTTGCTGTTTGATCTTTCCTCTTGAGCATCCTTTTATGTTTCTTAGAGGTTGGAAATTTTTATATTCTGGATTTGTTCGGTTTAAAGAAGAAAAATTATTTTTGCTTTGTAGTAATTATATGTCATCTAATCCATATTAAATACTGCAACTATACACGTAGACTCGTTTCCAAGGAAACAATATCCCCTCCCCTGGCCCTGAACCCCTCCTGGAAATTTTGAAAGTGAAGTGTCTCACTTTAGGGTACCAACAACAGGGTGTGATTAATCCTGAACTCAGATTTCCAACAAAATTATAGCTTTTTAAATGTTTGCAATGTTGTGAAGTTTACTGTGCATTCCGAATGATTTAAGATACTTAAATGGTATTGGAACAAATTACTGCCTTCATTGTGACAGACAACAGATGAGTACATTATACTACTTAGTCTCAGCTTCTTTAACTAAAATACTGTGATTGTTTTCCATCCAGTAGTTCTGTAATTACTCTTTCTTTATGTTCACTGTAAGAATTAAGATGGCTTTTTTTTTTTTTTTTTGGTCTCTTTAAATGGCACAATCAATATAATTCTTAGGCATTGTTAGAAAGATGATCGATTATTTAATTCACTTATATATCGATGTGAGTAGAATGGTGGTTTAAGCTTGGTAAAATTTGGCAAACTTCTAGAACTACCTTCTTGGTGCCCCTTTCTTTTTTTTTTTTTTTTATTCTATTGAAAGATTTCGTGTAGTAAATTTCAAGAAGTTGAGCATATTTACTTGACTTCTGATAGGATCTAAGCTTGTAATTCTGAGGAGTATCAAATACCTAACACTTTGATCACTAGATACCCACTTTGGCTTACTGGTTAAGGAAATGAAGATTTGATGCCTCTGTTAAAGAAAGGATCAACTAAGGTTTTAATTAATATGCCTTGGTACGGGATTCTCCCTCCAGGGTTTACAAAGATCGGAAACAGTGTTGCTGCAGTTTCACGCCATCCCGAAGGGTGTCTGCAAGAATCCATTACACTTGTGTTGTTCAACTTGCTTCCCAATTCCAGTCTTTCCAACTATGCTATTTTGTTGCATGTGCTGGGTGGATGTTCCAGTGATCAGATCTGAAGTGTGGGAGGTGGTCTGCTCCAAGCAGCTCTACTTTCATTGGTATGTTGACCAAATCCACATTAATTTCAGATCAACTGCCAATAAACCAGAAAATTTTGTCTACTGTACTGTCTTCTGTGAAAGCTAGTGCAGACACAGTGTTTAGAGGGCCTCTGTATTTTATTGGTTAAAAAAAGGCATAAAGTTAGTGCACTGATAAAAGATGATGTTTAAGAGAACCGTGATCTGAATTGGCCACTGTGCAAGAAAGGATTTGTAAACAAAACTTTTTCAAATATCTTAATACTTCTAGTGAAGTGTTTGGAGTAACCAGTACATGCTGGGGCAAAGACAGGTATTTAATGACATACTGCTGGTATTTTATCAGTGCTTTGCTTTTGAAGGAGCTCTCAATGAGGTAATGCATCCGCATACAGATGCAGGCACAGCGGCTGTCTGAAGCAGTTGAATCTGGACCTATTGTTCCTACCACTCGATGCATGGGCTGTGCTGGGGCTGTTTCTGCTGGAGCTAGCTTCTGAGGACGTAAGCAGAGGGGAGGATGTGGGGGAGAAGGGGATGCTGTTCTCCTGGGATGCTGAAATGATCCCATGTCATCAAAAGAAAAGTGTTTTCATAGAAGAATTGCTGAGAAAAGAAACTGGTACTTAATGTAAGCATGTGCTATACAGACTACACAGAATATGCTGATAAATACCAGATCTTCGCTCACAGAATTCTCCAGAAGTCTGATAAAGTTAAACACACTTTTCCAAGGACTCTTTGCCATTGCTCCTAAGGAAATTACTTAAAGGGCTTGGAGAACTGAGGTGGTAAAGAATGTAGTGCAGAAATAATTGATCTCTCTGGTTTATTAGGTTGTGTCCCTGTTGTGGAAGTTTTGTCAATAACAATAACACTGTGGAGATGTCTGTCTGCAGTTAGTCTGTAGCTAGATCAAACATTTCATGGAGTTCTAGCTACACGATTTCTCCTTGAAGAAGGTGATGTATTATTTAATTTGTAACTAAGTCCTGGGACATCTTGAAGCACAGCATTGTTATTTATCTTTGCTATTTCAGGCAAAAGTACTGGTTATGTACAGCACTGGCCTGAGTTTGTGAAAATCTGGCTTGCATACGGTTGATAATGATTTTGGAATATTTTCAGAACAGAATTAAACACATAACTTTAATTTGATTTGAAAGCACAGGGTATTTGAAGGAAACCTTTCAATATAGTGTTTACTGAGCTCATGCTTGTAGTTCTTATACAGTCATTTCGTTTGTATTTTATAATTTTGTAAAATGCATTTGTTTTTAAACACCAGTCTAGCACAAGGAAAATATTTCCTCAGTAGGTACCAAAATTACAACACGCTCTCTTGTTTCTCTAGTGATAATAAAAGTCTGTTTGACTGGATCCAGTGCTGAGGGTCTGTGTTAGCTCACAATTAGCAGGCTTGCTCAGGATTGCTCTTTATAATTGTTTGGATGCTGGACAGTTAAATTGATCCTGTATTGACATTCTAAATGTTTCAGCAACCCTATATAAAAATCTGTTGCCGCAATTGGTATGCGAGCTTTTTTGCATTAGTAACATTGTACAAAGTAGTCTCTGATGGTTTCCTTTACTAACCTTCATATGGTGAATTAAACCTTGAGTCCTAAATATCTGATTGTGCTGACTTTTACTTCAAGGAGGCTTTTTGTTTAAGCTTTTAGCCTTCGGTCAGACAGAAACATTATCGTCAATAAAATCAAATAAACACCAGTCTCTGCTTACTTGAACAGAAGTATTCATAAATGTATAGCTCTTAGTTTGGCAAATACAGGCAATCTGTTGACTACATTTACATTTAAAAAATTGCTGCAGTGAGGGTCATTCCAATTCAAAAGAAAATATTGGTAGATGAGTTGGCAAGCAGAATGACTTTGTAGTGTTTAAAGGAGCTCTGCCAAGAATTGGCTGGAAAATGCTTGTTGTCTGTTTGTACCTCTTGAAATGAGAAGGTAGAGAAGCGATTTGACTTTAGTAGCATAAAATATATGAGACTGCCTTAGTCAACAAAGGAACTGACATATTCTGGGATGTAATTCCTTGTGGCCTCTGCCTTGAAAATGTGAATGAAGGGGGAAGAAATTTGATGACCAATGGCAATCGGTGCTAAATTGTCTAATGAGGCATGCAGCCATAAAATAAAGTTACTTTTATGAGTTACTTTATGGAAGTTTCAAAACTCTTGTCCTGCAATGCCAGTATAGTGTAGGCTATATAGCATATTCAAAATATGCTGTGAATAGTCCAGGAAAATACTAAGGAAAGTCATCCTGGAAGTTAGGAGATCTGAATATGGTGATGGACCTGGAAGTTTATTTCTCTCACTATTAATCATGCAATTGTGGGCTGCCAGTATTTTTACCAAAGTGCTACTCTCTTCACCTTGGGTTCTTGCAAGTGGGCTCCAGTGAGCTGTGCTCAGTGCATCATATTCTTAACATAGTTGATGCTTTGTTAGTGTGATGGAGGAATGGGGCCTCTGGCCCAATATTTGTATGACACTAGTGACAGTAAAGAAAAGAAACCCTTTGAACCTGATTTACATCCTACTTGTAGGAACTGGAGACTGGAGGTAATTATTTACGTTTGTTTCAGATTAACTGTTTCCTGTCTTTCCTAAAGGGAATAATCTTTCCCTGCCTTTTCCTTTGTACAGCCACTTATTTTACTTACTCTTCCACTTTCTAAAAGGAAAAGAACAGTAGGAAGGAAAGAGAAACAACCTTTGTTTTGCAAATGCTTGGGGTGAATGGACACCTGGATGATGTGGCTAAGGAGTGCACTTTCTTGTTATAACTCATAATCTACATGCAGAGTAATCAAAGGAACCCAGGGGGTAAAAATTTAATGCTGTTCTGAACTAGAGAAGATAGTATGGTCCAGAGGTGAAAAACCTTCCCAGAAATTTCCTTGCCAAAGTCCTCTGCCACTTACAGTATAGGAGATTTTGCTCTAATCTGCCACTGTGCGAGGTTTATTTTGGTTTTGTTCTTAATGAGAATTTAGCCTCACATTTCAGTCTGGTTCAGAGATATTTCTGTGGTCACACTGGCAAAATACTTAGGGGGAGATTAAATTTTTAGTCAGTAGGATTGCTTTTTTATTAATTAAAACAAGGTAGGACATCTCTGTGAAAAAAGTTGATAAAAACCATGTTTTCTTAGCTGTATTGTCCAATCCTGATTATTTTTATGCTTGAAACAGTTGAGAATTAATACCTGGCAGTAAATGCTAAATCTGTGTATAGTGACTGACAGATTAAGCACTAGGGATTCCAATGGAGATTAGACCATACATTCCGAAAGTGCAGATGTCAGTACTATTTTATGTCACAGTGCTGAGTTTAGCTGCCTTATGTTTCACATAAAAACAGGGGCTGTTATATCATGCTTTTTTCTTTTTTTCTGTTTTTTGGTTGTCTTTTTTTTTTTTTGTCCCATTTTCTCACTTTAGTTGCTTCACACTGGTGCTTTTGGCACTGTTCATCCTTGCGGAGATCAAGCGATAACTGATGCAGCAGAAACGTGAAAGGCAATATAAGGCTGTGAGCCCACTACACGAGCTAGGTAGGTGACCTTTTGGTTGAGTCTGAGAGAGGAGGAGAAAGAGCTAGAGGATTTGAGTGGGTGTTGAAGTGAGGCAATTTAGTGGCAGAATAAAAGTAGGAAAGCAGAGATGAGATGTATGTATCTGATACTTGTCAGAGCTGCCACCTTTCAGTTGGGTTGCTCATAGTTGGCTAGCACTCTAGTTTACTAGATAATGTGTTTATATATTCGTCTCAGATGCACTTTACAAGTATGCATATGAAGTCATGTAGAACAAGTAAAAGTCATAAAAGAAATATGTCCTGAGGCCTTAAAATCAATGTGGGGAAAAGTGAGCTACGTGCATAAACTCAGCAAAGTGAGAGAATGAATTCACTTTCACCAACTAAAAGCAAGACTGCAGCCAATTTGGAGAAGAAGTATCTGTATGTAACTGATCACCACTAGTCAGCAATGCAGCAGGATCTACTGAACAGTAACAAATGCTGCTAATAAGTCTAGTAATATTATCAAGAACAGACCTAGCCTTGTAACAAACATGTCATTAGTGACTCTTGTTAGTTTTCACTGCACTCAAGGGATAGAGTGTTGGAACAGTGCCCTAGCGAAAACAGTGCACTTGCATCACCATGAGTATTTAAGGAGAAATTGGCTGCTTTTCTTGAAATACCTGTTTTGCTCCAGTTTTGGGAGATGCTCTTTAGTCTGTGTGTACTGGAGGTGTGGAATTAAAGGTTCCTTGGCCTGTTTCTTTCCTTCAGTGAACCCTGAAAGAAATTAGGGGTACCTTTTATTACATAGAACTCTGCATTAATATGATGATTACATTATATTTCATGCATCAGGGTTTCTGCTAATTGCCTGCCAGGAATGAATTCCTCTTCTGCACTCTGCCCTTTCCCCCACATATTTCAACTTTGGTGAAAGCAGAGTTCCTTGTGAGCATCAAAACCAGGTCGTAGCTGGCATCTGGATAATAAATAGGTCAGGTCAGCATAATCTCCAGGAAGCTGGTGCAGAGAATTCCCTTGTGTGTCTCGGCAGTGATTTGCTTGCAGGCCTGTGATCATTCAGGTTTTTCCTCTGGCTTAGTCTGGCAGGAGCTCTGGGAGTGCTTCAACTTTGTGCTGCAGAGGTGTGGTTTGGCTTTTGGAACTATCTGTGCTTCCTTCTGCTCATTAGTTCCTGGCCATTGCAAAGGCTTGTGTAACATTGGTGCTTTGGCTTTTTCTTTTCTGTAGTTACAGTACGCTAAGTATTTCACTCCTGAATTAAAATGTATAACTCAAGTCTTTCAGCTTGATATAGGTTATTAGGGTGAAACACAGTTGTGTGTGACATAGAGGTCAGACTGGATCAGAAGTCAGAAAGGATCTGCTTTGCCCTGGTCAACTAAGATGTGTGCATTGCTATGCAAAAAGAATTTAACATTTTACAAGTCTGATTCTCAACATTACGGTAGCTGAAATTGGAATTAGTATCTCTCAAGTAGCCCCCTATGTCCAATCCTTATCATGATTCGAAGGACAAAGTTAATCTTTCGCCTGTGTTTTCTGCAGACTGAGATGTCTTTAAAGAATTACTGTTTTCCACCTGACTGTAAAGCAGAACATCTCTTCCACCAACTTAACCAAAAATATCTGCCAACAGAGGGATTAAATTAGCAAGCAAAGAGGCTGAGAAAGCTGTTTGACTTTTTCAAATAGAAAACCATGTCTTACTCATATGAAAGCATCCACATTGCTTCTGAAGTTGGACTTTTCTTTCTTCCAGCACTGCAGAAGCAATTTTGAATGGATGGGAACCAAATTGCTTCAAAAGGAGGAGGATCCTCTAATACTGTAATAATATTAAAGGGATAGGAAACATGACAGTTGCAGCTTCTGCTATGTTAAAACTCTCAAGCCTAGTCCTCTCTTGCAGCTGTGCCGCATGCAGAAGCTGGAGCACTTACTGGAAGCTACTTCTGCTTCAACTCATTCTTCTGCCTAAACTGTTTTATTTGGGTACGTTTGGGAAGTATGGCAAGGTGATTTTTTTTCTTTACTTGGCCTTCCACATACTCAAGTTTTCTTGCATAACAAATGACATTTTAATATTATAAAAGCGCTTTGGAAAAGACTAAATTTCTCCACTTGTGGGCTGCAGTATTTATTTAATCTAGTACTTAGAAGATGAGGTTTTAAACTAGATAGCTCTAGTGCTATAAGCACATTCTTGTGACACAGCCAGACTTCTTGGTTTCCCCACAACATTCACAAATGCACAAAGCAGATCTTTGCATGATTAATACTGTTTTTATCAAAGGTAGTGAAGTCCATTTTCTTGTAAATCTTCCGTATTAGTGTGCTTTAATAGTTATTCAGAGATGTGAACAGAAGAACTCTGCAGACTGATGAGTAATGAACCATAGCTGCTTAAAGAAAAGACATGATGTGAGTCAGCAGGGACTGAAGGTGAGACCTCTGGCATCCAAAGCACCATCTATGTAATTCAAGCAAAAGGGGAGTTCCTCTAGCAGTAGCGAGCTGTTATCACTAGCTCCTGCCAACAGCAGAGGATGGAACTGCACTTGAGACCCGTGCTGCAAAGAGAGGTGTGATGGCACCTGTGATCCACAGCCTACATTGGTGATACACCAATGGGCAAGACATGTACTATCAGGTTTTATGCTTTTCTGTGATTGAGCCCTGTCTGGAGGTGGATCCCTGTATGCTACCATGAATGCAGCCATACTATCCTACTACAACACCTTCTCTTGGGAACCTGTCCTACCCTTCTGTATCATCTGAAATGGCAGTGCTGAAAAAAATGCATCATTCATTTTGCCTTAATTAAACTTTTAAAATTTGTCTGTATATTTATATAATAAATGCAAGTCAAGGAAAGGCAAAAAAAAAATTGGTGCTTTAATGGCTGGAAACCTGGGAGTGTCGATCTGCTCGAGGGTAGG
>NW_009192251.1:0-21087 GCF_000690835.1 Fulmarus glacialis | reverse complement strand
AGAAGCGGCGCGATCGGGGGCCGCAGCCCGGGGCCGGTGGGGAGGGAGCCCGCCTCCGCTGCTAATAAAGTCACGCTTCGCAAGCGAGAGGTCTCCTCTCGTTCTCTCTCTCTGGTTTACTTACGGGGTCTTTTTTTTTTTAATTGAGCGTTTTGTACACGTGCGTTTACGAAGCGGTGAAGCCGGCTAGACGGGGTTTGAGCCTGAGAGTGGGAAACGCAGAACTACGCACCCTGAGCCAAATTGTTCAGAGAAGAGCAAGTTCAGTTATTATTCATCTCCACGAGGGAAGTCTTATCTTCTACAAATATTTGATACTGGGACAAGTCCAATAATTAACAAGAACAATCAAACAATTTCACTGCCTTCTCGGGGATTTAAAAAGTCATCATCTGGAATTCATGAGCGTTACAACCTTTTTTTTTCTGCTTGGATGCATTATTGTATATGATCTTTTCAGTGTGTGTGTGTCCCTAAGTGATTTTACCCTTTGATGGAAAAAGATGCAAACCATTAACAGCGCAGATAATGCTCACAACTGCTGATTCAGTGAGACTTCAGACCTCTCCGTAGGAGTGGGGAGAGAGGGTGGTAACCCTGACGGGGGAAAAAAAAAAAGAGATGGAGGAATGTTTCTTTCTTGGCTTCCTCCCTACCTCTGTGGCAGGAACTCCCACTGGAGTCCTGTGGGTGGGATGGGAGCAGCGCAGATCTAACACACCACTGCCTGGCACAAGGCTGGCCGGCGCTGCCTAGGCGCGAGCATCAGCCCTCCCAGCCAGCCCGGTAACTCCTCGTACCAGAGAAAAAGCCAGACTGGGAGAGGAATGGGACTCCTGAGCTCTGCAGCTGCATTTCTGACATGGCGCGGGCTTGAGGTGCCGGGGGGCCAGCATGACTTTCGGGACCTGTTTGCTGCCTGGCTGCAGTGAGCCAAGCAGGCCGGGTGGGTAATGGCCCATGGCCCAGCTGTATCCAAAAAAAAAACCCCCACCCAAACTTGCCTCATCCTGATCAAATTCAGACATTTGGGAAAGGTGCCCACACACCGAATGGCAAAGTTTCACCCTGCACTGCCCCAGCCACCAAATTCTGCACAAGTTCTCATACTGGTCATCAGAGTCACAAGTCCTCAGTCCCCACGCGCTCATGCAAACCCCCCTTCTGATGGCTGGCAGCCCCAGGTACTGGCATGGGTAATGAAATATGTTGTATAAAGCTCCACTCTATCTCAGGTAATCTCAAGCCTGGGGACGTACAGCTGGACTTCTCTGGGTTAGGCTGACAGGGGTCTGTGTGTCCTCCCCACATCTTTCAGAGCTCTTTTCTGTTGGCACAATTCCCACCCATTTTCTTCCATAAGCACTGCCCCTCTCCTTCACTTCTCGCTTTATGCCAACTCCTCCTTACAATCATCATGAAGTTCCCTTGCAGTTCAACACAAGAAAGGAATTAGGGTGGTTGGGTCCGAAACTAATCTGGAACAAAGAGAAAAAGCCAAATGTGGGTGCATTTTGTTTAAGATCAAAAGCACAATGGTGTGGGATTGTATTATGCTCTCCACAGGCGCTGTATTTTTCTACTTCTACAATAGGATTAAGGTGTTCAGTGGAAAAGAGAATTAAAAAAAAAAAAGCCCCGTTGGACTGGTACTAGCTGCATTTGAGTTTTTCTTAAATAATAAGGACATTTCATCCCTCAAGGATTCTATCATCCTATTTCCAAACACTTTTTAAAACAATAATTGTGAATGCCAATAATCATTTAGTTTTTACTATTTGACGATTCATTCTGCTTTTTTTTTTTATTTAAAGGAAGGATGTTACCATTTCTGCATTGACTCATTTCAAAATTTTCAGTCAACCAAATGCTTTTTAGTAGAACCTAAAGACATCTCCTTATTTAGCTCTGCATATTTGAGAGCACAGGATGTTGAATGTTAGTACACACGGGCTGGACACAGCTGGGAGCACAGCTTCGAGCCACTTTTCCACCCTGAATAACTAAAGAAAGCACGAAAGAAAACTTTCGGTGCGACTTGCCCAATGAAAGATAGGCTACTGTGCAAAGATTGCTACCTATTTTAAATTTGAAATTTGCAAAGCTCTGGCTAGCTTTCAGGTTCCCAATGCCAAGGAAGCATGGCTTGAGTCTGGTTCCGTTCTAGCTGAGTTCATGGAACATGACTGTGTCTACGTGAAAAGTATCACCCACCTTTACAGTGAGCAGCGTGCACCTGGAAATCAATTTGTGCATACTTCGTGAAGGTGGTTTGTACACAGGTCCACTTTCACTAAATTGCTCCCACCCCTGTACCTACAAGTTCAACAATTACATTTTTAGGCATGACTCCATAAGAAAAAAATATACGGGTAGATGTCTCTGCTTGCGCAGAGCTGATCTGTCTTCAGTTCTCCCTGACTTCATCCCTTCACTACTACTCTTCATGAGCCATTGCATGCGTCTTCTTGCCTCATCCTCCTAGAAAATTCAGAGTTTTCTAGTACATTGAGTCTTGGCACACTCATTTTCACAAGAGCTGGTGTAAAATGCTACCTTTCCCATATGGAAATAGTTTATTACTACCTTTCAGAGGTATAAATGACAGCATTGCAGAACAAAGCCCGAGTCCTATATAAAACAACATTATCTTTGTGCCAAAGTAATCCAATTATTGAGGTACTGTGATAACCTTAGAGCCATATCAAAATGAAGAAACCACTTAGGAACTTACAAACATCTGTTTTCGTATCAGAGTGCATCAGCACAAGAACACCCTTTTGTGGTCCTAATCAGTCAAAGTATCGCTCTTGTCTTTTACATTCAGCATGGCTTATCTGCTTCTCCATAATAAAATCAGGGTGATACTTGCACTGATTTCTGTTAGCAGGAAAAGCCTCTGTTACTAAAATTGAAGCAATCTGCTTCTCTGCAGGTCCTGTCTCCTTTCCCCCAGAGGCAATAGAGAATCCCAGCTATGATATTTCAAAAAGACATCCAAATAACTTCCTAGGGAACATAAAGCATGCTGCTGTTGTGTCCCTGAATAAGGCACTCTATCCAGTTTCTTGTTAGCCGGTTCCTCAAACTAAATGATAGTCGTGTTTCAGCAGAGTAACTGATGGTCTTAAACGCAGTTTGGATCCCACATTTAGGTCCTATTAACTAAATAAGGAATATATTTATTTTTAGTGGGAGGTGGGTACAAAATCTGAAAGAAACAGGAAATGTTGATTAAATTAAGTGTTGATTAGGTAATTTAAACTATTGCAGGCATACGGAACGATAAAAAGAAAAGGAAGCCAGCTGAAAAAGTTAAGATACTTGCTTTTAGTTGTCCATGCTGAGCAAAAATTAAATATTACAAGAAACTGTAAACAGCTTTCAGTTTCCATAATGGATTAAAGGCCCAAGCAACACTCATCTATCATGCTACCATTAGTAACTCTTGGATTTCAATGAGATTACTCACTTATATAAAAATAAGCATAATGTATCAGGACACACAGATGAATAAAGACAGTCACAAGGATGGATTTAAGAAGCAGGCTGGAACTTCATTAACACAATATTTTCACATGTCAAGCAGTTAAGTGGGCCCAGTGCAGGGATTACAAAGCTACAATTTAGGGCAGATCCTCCCTAATCTCTCTGTTATAACGAGCTCACATCTGAAGCCCACCCCTCAACCCTTCCCCAAGAAAACGAAGGAGCACCTAACCCCTAAAACACTTCATTTAGGTGTTGATTCTTTCCTAGGCACAAATCCAATTGCAAAGTTCCAGATTTCTTTTTAATTTCAGCCTTAGTCCACACTGAACATTATCTAAAATTTTCCATAAATTCCAACAGATTAATAAATATGTATATTCTCATATATTCCATTTCCAAATCCAACTTCTCAGCCTACCTGTGGCTCCATTGTGCTACAAAGGCCATGAAAACATCCTATGCTTCCCCCAACCCTGGTACAAGAACATAACCTTTCTTGATACCAAAACAACTAATCGAGTGGCAGCGTCCCAAGACCATAGTTCATATGCCATGCCACAGGGGGAGAGGAAATGCTGTAGCCTAAGGCAGAGACCCCCAAACCCTAACTTCACTTACATGCCTACCAAAAGCCAGAGAACCAGTCAAGGATAGCAGCTGGCAGTTTCATGCATATATTCTGGCTGTCCCCTTTCTTTCTTGGCTGTTTACCCCACCACCAGGTTAATTAATAGTGTTTTCCATGGAGCCTCCACTGGAGGTGGAGGAAGCACGTGCAGGATGAGAAACCATGTGGTGATGCTTACTTACGTATGGAGACCACTAGGAATGTGTCTTGCATGGCTCAGTGGGGGTCACTGAGGACTAATTAGTCAGGGCAGACCATTAGGACAGTGCAAGTGTGGTGCTTCCAGACCCCCAAGTAATGCAGGTATGTCAGCGTGGCGCACATTGTGCACAGCGTGCACGTTAAACTCAAGCAAGGACTGCAACATAAAGGTTTCAAAGTGATTAGGAGTTTTGGGTGCTCTATGAGTTGAAGAAATTGTGGTGCCTCAGGTGGCACAGAGTTTTCCAAAAGCAGGTGTCTTTCATTTTTTAGACCTAGCCCCATTTTCTGAAACTGGTGATCGACTGAAAAAGGGAGGTAATCAAAATCATCTGTGACTTCTGAGACCAGTTCCTGTGAGTAAGTTTTAGCAGGACCGAGCACTTAGTGTCTTATCAGTAGCACAGGAACAGGGATTTGTATATACTGTTTTATTAAGATCAGTATCTCTACAGTGCTCCTTAAATGAAAACAAAAGAAAAAAATGCCGTAAAAGGACAGAAAAAATGACTCAATTTCCCGTCGTTGCCAAAAGCCTCTAATTTTGAATATAATCAACGTTTGTGCCACAAGATTTTTTTTTTATATTAAGGTGCAGTAAATAATATTAAAATAAATCTGAAAAAAAATGGTGTGACCCTGTTTAAAATTTAGCACAGTTGCTGTAGGTTTATCATCCAGCGTGTACGCAGTAAATAATACCCTCAAGAAAAGCAGACAAACATAACAACACCAAACAAAAAGTAAGTAAAGAAGAGGCCAAATCCCCAGCCAAAGATACTGTTCCTTACAAGAAAGCTTGTTCTGTTAATTTGTGATCTGAGTTTGAAAAATCATAGAGCCTGTACAGTTTTTGCTATAACATTTTTCATGTAAAGCTGTTTTCTCAAACTACCATCTTTCGTGGAGTAACACAGCTCCTAATCTCACTAAATTACTATTATAAAAACAAAGAGGAGAGGAGGTTGCAATGCAACGAGATGTCATTTGTATTTGTAACAGGGCAATCACTGATTTAAAATTGGCATTGGAACTCCTTTTCTGAAATGATTGCTAGGTTCGGAAAACACCTCTTTAAACCAGCTAGCGACATCTGAATTTCTGAGGAAAGGCTCAGGTTTAGTACTTGTCCTGGTCTGTGTTTTGACTATTAGACCTGCGCATTTTTAAATGTGTGCGCGTTCTGTTGTGCTGCAAGTATCCTATAGTAATGCTCGTAAGATCACTGTCTAGAAGGCTCATACACCTTTATATTTTATGTTTAAAGAAAACAAGGAGTCTTACAATTCCATACGAATAAAATTCTCTTAGGAACTTAAAGCCTGTTTCCCCTCATACACCTGCTCGTGTGGTTACAGGTATGCAGTGAAGGGCAAGTAGTGCAAAATGTTTTATATTCTGCTTTTACAGTGTGTAGGCATTCAGGCTGTTCACCACAAATGGCTGCGCAAGGTGAGCGGCACTGGAGAATCAGGCCCCAAAGATTTTCTATACTGGATCAGATCACTGGTGCATTAAGTGTGTCACCTCACAGCTGGATGCTCCAAAATGAACCTCGCTCACTGTGTAGTACTGTGGGAACTACTCTGGCAGTCAGGTTGCGGCCAGGAGAGGAGACTGGGTTTTGTCTTTTATTTTCTTAGTGTATCTAATCAGAACTGTCGTCATTTGCGATCAAATGGTTCAGACTTCCTTAACAGTTAAACAAGGGTGTCTGACTCTTCTGAAACAGGATGTAAGACATCGCATTAGAAATTATAAATAATAGCATGAGGGGGCAAAAAAAAAATCAACAAACCCAAACACATTACTTTCTTACTATTTTCATATGCTTCTGTGGTACAAGAAAATAGTCCACAATATAAGAAACACATAATAAGTATGCCATAATTTACATCATGGTATTTTACACTGCAGAGCTATTTTGTGGAACTTTACAGCTTTATATAATGATCCATTTAAGTCAGAAATGTAACTTAATATTACATAAACAATAATTATATACAATATGCAAATATCATCTAGCTATAGGAAGTGCCAGATATCAGCACCGTGAAGTAGCAAAAATATATAAACACACAAAGCTGTTTAAATCTTTCAGAGGTTTCATATGCTGAACCTCAGTGAGAATCAGATCGTAGCTAATCAAGTCAAAGGCAGAGATATTCCTAAAACATTTCAACATGCTGATTTCAGCATCCAAAAAATCCAAAGCTCGCGCTCTGCAGAAAAGCAAAACTTTCAGTGCACATGTTAAATACATTGATCCTAATAGTCACATAACTGATGCAACTATTCAAAAGCAATTACATACCTGCTATCTGACTGAAAGTCAATGGCACTTACATATGTCCCTAAATAGCTTTCTCTGGAGCTGAAAAAACCACAAGGAAAATGTATGTGCATACATTCACAAAAAACCTCTTATGCTACTGGTTTGTATACTGTTTTTTAAAAGAGTTTCATTTCAACAATATTTTTAAACATATGCATATGACTGGTGATCCGGCTTCCCCAGTTCACATCGCAGCACACAAAAGCTTTCAAGGAGAACATGAGTCCCACCATCCATTCACTCTTAGTCATTCTGACACATAAGACTTGATTGCAAATCTTTTGCCAAAAAATGAAGGTCATTCAGGAAAGTCTTTTTTTATCTTTTTTGATTCCCACAGAACTACTTTCCTCCAGACAAAATGCAGTAAAGAGATGAGTAAACCAATGATCTATTTCTGAAGACATTTATGTGAAGAACTGTTCTTGATAAACTTGAAATTTCACTAGTAAAAAAGATAGCTTTTGTTTTAGGTTGGCTTAAATGGGCTTATTTTCTCTTCTGACCATGTAATTGAAATACCTGATTGTGTGTGGGCTTCTGCTGTAGGTGAGGAGCCCAGGGCCGGCGGTTTGGCTGAGCATGGGACTGTCCCAGCATTTGCTAGAACAAAGGGCGAGCCCCCAGGCAGTGCTGCGGGGCAGGGAAGCCCGAGGTTTAGCCACCCGCTGGCACCAGTTTCAGGGCACTGGGCAGAAGAATCAAAGCAGGAGAGAAGGCCAGAAGAGAAGATGGCAGGCCATAAGGATGAAATCAAGAAAGTCAAAGACAAAAAGTCAAGTGGCTCTCTGGAAACTGCAGAAATGGATATATTAGGCATATCAAAAAAACCTCACACAGAACTCTTGTCAGACCAATTAGGGGGCTCTGAATTAGTTAGGGTTTTTTGTTTGTTTTTTATCTTTTAACTGACTTCAAAACAAACTGAAAAGTTTGGAAAAAACAGGTGGTCTCCAGTATGGACTTTTGTTCAGAAAAAACCTACAGTAAAACTGTACTGTATTCATCCTCCAAGCCAGAGGCAGGGCTGGTGTTTGTAAATCCGGAGCAGGGATTGGAAGCCAGGTTAGCAAAGAGCAAATCCAAGAGTTCACAGCAAGGACTCTCTAGCTATAATATTCCTGAAGTCCTTCTCACCCAGACACCAGCTGTTTATATCTGGAATATTGTTTTCTTTTTCTTAGATTCTTACTGACACTTTAATAGTAAAGGCCTTCATGCAGCTGATTAATTAAATTTCCTTTTCGGGTGAGGAGGTCTTCAAAGACAAAAGTGACTGAGATCACTAGTAGCCATAAGGAAGCAGAGACTGAATTTTAATGGTGGGGGGAAAGGGTCAACAACAGGCATAGGACAAGAGGAAGAGGCACCAAGGAAGACTCACAGGAGCCCTGAACAGCATCAGTCATGAAGTGGCGAGCTTTCACACTGCTTACGGTAGTTAGGCTGCTCCCGGCCTTTTGGGGCTTTGAAAGGCTCACTGCTTTCAGGATCATTAAATAATTAGTATTTGGTTTATAGCAGGTAACGGTGTTTTACTCAGGTTAGCATCTCTTGAAGCACTCAGGAGCTGGAAAAGCGATCTTTTCCTATTTTAGCTTTCTTTGTTCAGAGTTACAATCTATTTAGTTGCTGAATAGTTTGAATGACATTGAAAACTAATCACCATCCTACTCTCATGTTACCTTCCTCTACAACCTGTTTACCCTCCTCACCCGCTGTTTTCCTAAAAAGCAGCTTACTGATAAGCGGCAGGATTACCATTTCTGTGGTGACGCAGCTCATCGGAGAAGAATGCACATAGATGAACATTATTTTTGTAGCAAAAGGAATGACTTTTTTTGGACAGATTTATTCCACAGAGGTGGTAAGCGCGATCCTGCTTGTTACTGTAATTCACAAGCTCACATCTTCACCCTTTTTGGCGTCATCAATTCCCTGATGATCAATGCCCAGCTAGTGCTTGTGTACACGTGCGTGCCTATCAGGCAACAAGTGTGCAATAGAGAGCTCGAGTTCATCCTGGTCCGTTAAGCATGTGAGCATCCTATGACTAAAAATATGCTCCCTTGCATAATCCCGAGATTAGCAAATTTCTGGTAAAGGATGTCAGACAGAAATGGGAGGAGAAAAAATGCTTAAGGTAAGCGCAGAGGAAAACCCAGCGCAGGAAAGTAACCGACAAGATTCATGCCCAGTTCCAGCTGCGTCTCTATCACTGATTCCCGTGTGACCTGGAGCGAGGCACGTCAGCTCCCCTGGCTTCAAAATCCCTTCTCTGAAAAATGAGAACAGAAGTAGGTGAAGCTATTTTAAAGATCCTTGGCTGGTTAGAAGACGTGTTGTATGAGTGCCAATTGATTATAACCAACTTCTGACAGATAGGGGGGAGAAAGGTAGCAGATCAAAAAATACACTCCTCTCAAACTGTAGCATTCATGAAAAATGTCACTGGCTGAAAGTGATTATCATCTTGGCAGCTGTGTTCAATGGGACCTGTGATTGCACAGGCAAAACAGCTGAAAGGTGCTAACTGGGCCTTCCTCAGGTATGCTGCTAGCCACTGGTATTTTTAATCCTAAAATGGGGGGAGTTCTTCAGAGATGTCCCTGTAGGAAGGTGCTGTGAGCGTTTTTAAGAGCTGCATTTCCACAGCTAGCGTTGGGGCTACCTGGCAGGGTGGCAGCTGGAGTTTCCACGCGCTTCTGCGTCTAATAACTCATCCCACATGCTTTGTGCAACTGGGAGGCTTCTAGACAGGATGGACGGTGTCTTCCACTGACACAGTACATAGATAAATTGTACCCACTATAAACTGAATCCATAGGCCAAATCCTTGTACTGCAGACTGAGGGCCGAAGTTAAGCTATTTGGTTTGGGATTTCTTTTTTAATGAAAGATTCATAAGTTTCAGGGTTACAAAGTAAGTCAATACACATAGTCATGTGATATTTTGCTTTACCATTAGCATACTCTTTTTGACAAAACCAACTGAAATGTCTATATACAAATGAAGCTATGGGGCTTTTGATTTCAGGTACTGGTAAAATAATTTTCCATTAAACTATGTGTTTCCATGTGTGAGCAGACACTGGATATTTCAATATGTACAATGAAACCTACTGTCAGAACTGCCCATAGCAGCCTCTGTTAAGTCCAAAAGAGAAAGCAGTGTCTTACAGAATTTGAGCTGAATATTTGAATTGAATAGCAAACCCAGCTACGGCTCTATGGCCAGCAGGGTTCTTCTGTTGGTTTTATTTCTGAAGGCAAGCTGGTTCACTACTAGAGGTTCTTCTGCTTGTATAAAGAGGAAAAAATAACTTCTACTCAGTACATCTATCTGTCTGTCTAGAATCCATACAGTTTGCTGATGTCTAACTGGACCAATGGTTCTTTCATGTGTGATGAACCACATTTTTGGTTGGGAGCAGAGGGGAGAGAGGCAAGCAGTCAACCAAGAAAAAGCCTAAGAGAAAGTCTCGGCTGGCGCACACAGAGGCACTTCCCAGAAGGGATGCCCCCTTCCTCCTGCCCAAACCTGTTGCTCTGCCACCCTGCTCGGCCTCCCCCCGTAGCTTGGGAAGTGGCGGCCGCCCGGCAGCTGTGCGGGCAGCTGGGTACCTGCCCGGGACTCCCTGCCGCCGCGTGAGCCTGGTGCACCCTCCCCTGCATATCTGGCAACGGATCAAAAAACCATTCTAGTCTTTCGCAAAGATTTTTTTTTTTCCCCCCATGATGTTTTGAATCCTTTCTTCAAGCCTTTATTAGTTGCGCTTGGAAGAACTCCAGGCAGCCCAGAAGACAAAACAATGTAATACTTCAAAAACCACAGTTCATTTGTGTGTCAATAAGGGTTCACACACATACTCGCTCCGTGAAGGTACGAGGCCATTTCTTTCAAAGCAATAACGCTTCCCTCCCATCTCTGCCCTGGTGCTTTGCAACAAGGTGTAACTGAGATCATCCGCTGAGGTGTGTAAAAACCCAGTGTCCCTAAATTCAGTATTAGTATTATTTGAGCGAGGAACAGAGCCAAAAACCCAAGAAAGGACTTTGTATGTATACATACTGGAGGCTCCAGCCCACCTTTTGTATGGGGATAAAGAACGCTATACGTTTACAGACAAAAGTAATGAAACCTCCAAGGTTGTTTAAACCTTGGTTCTTAATAAGTATAATTCTGGTTTCTTTTCAAGCTGAAGTGATTATGACTTGAAATCCACATTATCACAACTGTCTGGGTCCCAGTGATCCCCTTCCTGAAGCAAGTTACTTGTTGCAGCAGTAAATTACTCCATGTCGTTTTCTTAAAAGATTATTAAAAGACTTTCTTGTAGCATTCGGGTTGCCAGTTTGAACTGGGTGACAAATAAGAGGTGGCAAAGTAATTAGCACCTCAGAAATATAACAGATTAAAAGTGAATATTTCTGTCTCATTTTGAACCCACTCAAACACAATGGGTCTGTAAATTCACTTCAGACTTGGAAGTTGTTGGGAGTGAATTCTGCTGAGAAGAAATTATGTTCAGAGAAGACAGAGAAAGCATTGCAATGAAGAATAAAACACAATACAGAAGAGAAATCTGTGAGAATGAAAAATCTAAAAGATTAGATGGAAACTAAACAGAGATACAAAGCTTTTTCTAAAAAAACCCCACAACGTTACAGGGGCCCAAATTGTTGGAAGTCGTGTTTCCATGCATAGCATAAGCTTTAGTTTTCCTAGAAAACGAGCTATGACAAATAATTATCATTGTATAAAGGAGAGGCTTTACGTTACTCGGGAAAAAGTCACAAGCCATGTGAATTATTTTCACCCAGTAAGTAATTCACCAAGGATCTGATTCTGCAGAGTAGTTATCTGGGTAGTATTACTGCTACTCAAAGTGCCGAAGATATGGTGAGAGTCCGTATGTATGCAGATCACCCCACCCAAGTGCAACCACAAGACGTGGGAGGTGGAAAAAGCGAGGCTGGGTGCAGTCCACACCAGCAGCCGTCAAACTTAGAGCCACAAGTGTTCACATATCTGCTAATGGAGATTAGACTGTCCATAGCCTTAGAATTCCGTAAACAAGTAAAAATACTTAAAATACGAAAGAAAGATAAGTTTGTATAGCCATTTTCCCCCTCTGTCTGTGCTAGTTTCCCCATCTGCATAAGTCCGCTGGCTTGAATGCCGTTATTTTTAATTTGCCATACAAGAGGAAAGGCAATCAGGAAAGTTCATGTGCTCACATACGCTCATACACATGCGTGCATCGATATATCATACATAATTTCTCAAAGTAAATATGTAGTGATTAATTTAATATAAGAAATAATTGCAAACAGCATACTGGGTCATGGGTGACAAATCTAATCATTTACTGAGAGTAATATATGCAGAAATAAACAAGATATAGCTTATAACCGATGTGTGGGAAGTTAGCTGTGATTCAGGAAAGCGTTTGGATTTCTTGTTTGTGGACAGAAGGTTGCAAATTTAAGCACTTAACAGACACTGCTCTAATTCCCTGGTAATTAATGATTTTTGTAATGGTTATTAAGGCCTCAAGTCCTAGTACTGTCAGCTCATTATTGTATTTATGAGTTAACTGTATCAGTTAAAAATATAGGTGGACAAGAGGCAGCTCCATCTTACCTTGGGCTGTTATAGCGCTCTGAACTAGAACATGTAACCCCCTCTAGTGGAAAACGTGGGAAGTGGAAAAGTGGCTCTAAAGAATTGCCCACGGTAAGACACGGCCATCCTCATTGCCTCTGCGATTGATAAATGAAACTTTCCGTGATCACGCATCCCTTCAAATGCCCCGGGCTCGAAAAGATGCAGCGTCACTGATATTTTACTGCAGGATGCAGGAAAGTGCTTGTAATAGAACAGAGTGAAATGAAGGAAATAAGGTTTGGGCCAAGCATCCTGTTTCACTCCAACAAGAACACAATTAAGCTGAGCCACCCTGAGAAGTTTCCTTTTAATAAACAGCCACTTCAGTTACAAAGTTCTTTAGAAAGTGGATGCTGACACAATGCAGAGAAAAAAGAAAAAAAAGGTGACAGGTACGAACTTAGCCTACCTTTATTTCTTATGACACACATTTCAGCGGGATGCATTCCCATTCCAGGGAAGGGGCCTATTTAGTTATTTGAATGGTCTCATTTTCCTCCATAAATGGGAATGAGCTGAAGCATGTTGTTGTTGCAGAGTGCTGTGGCTGCGCGATGTGAACACAGAACTATAAGCCTCACAGTCCTGAGCTAGCCAGGGCTTCCGTCCTTATACAAGCCATTGGCTTTCTCCCATCTCAGTCTCCCCATCTTCAAACTAGAGAAAATACTTACCCTCGGAGTTCCTCAAAGGTGAAGTGTATACTCAGCAGCAAAGGAAAGTTATTAAGTATATATACACAGCATGAGTGTGTAAGCACACAGCACTGGCCACCTGGGTTCCCAGAGTCCCCACCTTTGCATGCAGGTGAAAACTGGCCTGGGTACACTCAGCAATGGCATCTTAGTTGTGTGCTCCTTGTCCCGGTCAGGAATTCTTGTATTGCAAAGACAGCCACTCCTTCAACACTATGTCACCTCCATATCTAAATGAAAACAGGCAAAAACTTTTTAGACACACTACAAAAGGGTCTCTGAGCCTCCAAAAGAGGTCATTTGTATTTGGGTGAGAGCACAGAAATATATAATTTTTTTCATTAGGCAAAATGATAATTGTGAAAGAAAAGCGTTAATAAAACATTCTCTGCAAAGTTGGGTTAATCATGTTGTGCCTATGCACAACTCTAATGAAGGTAGATTTGCATGGTAGATGTAGCTTTCCTCATGGACAGGGAACACCGCAAACTTGTCACAGCAGGTTTCTTTCAGAAGAAGAAAAGTGAAGCCCCCTCACGGCTGAGCTCAAGTCTCCAGAAAATTCCTGAACCTCTTCCTATTCCCTCTGCAGAGCAGTATGGATTTACTGAATTTTAGGGTGGGGTGATGGATCCATATTGCAAATGCAAATTGGCAATATGCCATGGTGGCCTGGAGCTGGACAACTGGTTAGATGGGAGGAGCAGAAAGCCCTGTCCTTGTCCATTTTTGGAAAGCTGAGGAGAAGCAGAAAACAATTCTCCTTTCTGTGAATCTCTCTCGCACTTCCTTCCCCCCTTCTCCTGGAAACCAAGGGTAGCATTTTCCTTTACATTTTTTTAAATTGTTTTCTCATCTTAGAAGATTAATATCAGTCATCAACATGGTAGTTGTGTGTATATAATTCTATATCCTTCACTCAGTGTGTAAGCTCAAAACTCTTTATCGATTTACAGACTTTCCAAGTGCTGTTTGCACCATCCTGTGATACATGAGTATGTACTACACACTTTTTTTCCATTTAAATGTTCATGTTTACAGGTAGTTTTCCAGTATTCAGAAAACATGGTAAAAGTAGAAGTGTGAAACAGTCGTAAGATGCTAGAAAGTGTCATGCCAGATTCTAGAAAAGCTTCTCGGAATCAACACAGCTGGCCAGGAAATACCCCTGCCTGCAACCCATGTTTGGTTAGCTTTTCAAAAAGGGGGTTTTAAGAGGCTTCATTTTAGTGTTTTAATGTCACAGCAGATTGTGGTGCCTTACAGTAATCAATCCTTAAAACTGATTAATTCCGAGGATGCGCTAAAGGGTGTGCTGTTATATAAAAAGAAGAGAAAAGGGGATTTTACCCATTTATTATTTGCATAATGATTGAGGGCTCCCCTCAGTTGAGTGCTTGCTAATTTGCAAGACAAAAAATGAATGCTCACTTTCAACACGCACCTAGTTAAGTCCCAGTGGAAACCCACGGCTGAGACTTCTCTTTGCATGTTTGCATACAGCTGAATCTGTACCTTCAGAGCATTAAAGTGCTACTATTGAGATTTTCAAAGCAGGCTGTGAAATTCAGTGGGATTTTCACATGCGAGTCTCTATTTTGAGAAATTGAGAGTAAGTGCAGGTGCAAACAAAGATACTAATATAAATTCTAACTCGAAGTTAAAGAACCAATATAAAATAATTAATTAGAAGTTGTAAATCAAGTGCTTGTTATCTAGCGTATACATGTTAGCAAAAAGGAGAACTGTATGACTTCCTAAATAACTTAAACAGCACACACAAGAACTCATCCTCTGCTAGTGTCATTCGTTGCCTGCATTAAAAGAAAACTAATCATGTAGGAAATGACCACTTGATCCTAATAGCAGATCCCTGCTCAGTACTCTGTGAAAGATCAAAACAGCAAGGCAGTGCTTACTCCCCTCTCAAGGAATTCCTTCTGGGACTCAAAGCTGGCACCTGACGGCAGAAAATCACCGCGGTTAAATACCCAGCCCCACTTACACATCAGGCACTATCCTGCTTATTCACAGGACAAGCCCGTTTTGTATCCAGATGCATTTTTAGCACGATCAGACCTCCGACGGTTCCCACCACTGTTACTTTAACTAGATTTTCCTGTGCTTGGAAGCTTGAATGTTTTGGCAGGCTTTACAAATGGAAGTGCAGCTTTTGACCTCCGGGCATTATCCAAGTCCGCACCACACATTTATCAGCCTGAATGTAGTGTTAGTTTTATGGACGTTTCCGCTATCAATTCATGAAAGTTTCTAGTCTGCCCAGTTCTCCTTTCAGATCAGATGAGCACCTGTTAGTCTCAGGACTGGGCAGCCCACGTTAACCGTTCACATGCCAGTGCAGCCTCCGAGATCGCCACCGACAGCACAGCGCACCTTAGCACTCTCACGTTCCCGTTACAAATCCGGTAGTCACACAAGGCTTATGTCAGCACTGAAAAGCTGAAAAAGCAGGTCTGCAGATGCAAAAGGCACCGTGCTCAGCCAGCCACCAGCCGCCCCGCTTACACCTGAAAGGGGGCAGGGAACATCTGTAAAGGAGCACTTCAGAGCAATTCTAACATACCTGGTCAAAAAAAGGCTGGCATTACTTATTTTCAGCAAATACCATAGAGGACCTCCGGTGCTGAATGTTCTGCAACAATGTGTACAAAAATATATAGGTTTGTGCAGCTCAGTGCACATTTTATAAGACTTGGCTCTCGGTCTGTCTGTAAAACCCAAGAAGTGTGTGTAAGCCCGACTGTCACGCCGCAAGAAGCTAGCTGCACGGGCTTGATTAGCATCTGCCCTGCTCCATCGAAGAACAACAGTTAACTTGCTGCTTCCCTTGTCTAACTGATTTGACTGAAAATATATAAATGTAAATTTAACACCTTCCCCATGTCATCGTTACAGCGTTTTGGAATGGCCTCCTTGTACATGCAGCGCGTGATGTGCTCATGGCCACAGCTCTCCAAGGTTTAGTCAGTGAGTCGATTCTGTCATCCGCGCCAGATGAACAGGATACTCCGCTCTGAGGAGAGGTCCCCGGACATTTCCAAGTGAAACATTTCAGTTTACTACGTGGGATAATGTCTCTCTCTAGTGGCTAGGTACAGGCAGTATAGCAGCCTGCTTTACTTGCAGTTTTGATGGCATTTTCTAGTTAAACAATCACTGCCGAAGTCAAATTCTGAGCTAAAGGTCCCAGCACTGTATTGGGCACATCATCGATGTGCAGTCCTGACTTCCCTAAATCCAATTAGCAAATGTTTATTTTGCAGGGATTGTTAGCTGTTTAATTTTACAGAAAGAATATTGCTTAGAAAGAGGTGAAAGTTGGTGAAAATACCCAAGGTTTGATAATTTGTTTCTGGCTAAGTATATCTCAACCAAACTCAAGCTTTTGGCACTGGGAGTCTCAGGACACTTCTGAAATCCCAAGGATATATAACGTTTAGACAGAGGGTGAGAATAAGCTTTTCTCTCAACTCCTGACGTATTTCAACTTCTTGTTCTCCTAAAAGCTGACAGAATGTTCAAGGGGGGGAAATTCTAATAAAAAAGGGTGATATTCGAATGTTAAGAGGCTGCTAACTTGATACAGGTTCTCTCTTCCTCTCCACTTGCTCACAAACAACAGTTCAGTTCAAGCGATCGGTGACCAAAAGCCAGATTTTTAGAGGTAACTGGATGCAAAAAAGTTATGCACCTAGAAGGGACTTCTGAAATTCTCCGTTGCACATAGAGAAAATCCCATTGAATGCCTGCCCTTTTGAAAACCCTGTTATACATCCAGTTTTCTCACGACGACGACTGACCTTCACCATTACTGATATGCAATGGTTGTTTGGTAAAAATAAATTAGGGATTTCAATCCAGCCTTTAGTGTCCAACCACCACCAGGGTCATTGTTGTTGACTGAGTGGGAACTTGTTACAGTAAGACGCTAAGGGGAGGTCAGTACTGCCACTGTCAAGGTTATGTGCGTAATTAGGAGATTTCCATCTCTAAGGCTGCCTGTCTTGCAACAAGAATCAGTAAAGCCTCAAGACTGAAAATCTCATGATGGTGTTTTTAAGCATGCCTATCCAGTTATACCAGCACAGAGCGTAAGTGAAATGTAATCCCTTTGTAGATGTCTTGCCAGAGCATGATTCCCTAAAACAGCAGGGCAGCTATGTTGGGGGAATGGGGGGGGGCACCCAGACTTTTGGACATGTTGAGGTCTCTCTGTCGGGACAGTTGCCCCCCACAGCACTCAGGTGAGGAGGGCAGCGAGGTGGCAGCTGGGAACAAGCCCATGTTCTACCCTTGCTCTTCCCAATGCAGTGCAACTTTGCTGCAGTGAATGGGAAAGACGGGAACTGCAGGAGAGAAAGAAATGCTGGCTAAGAGGGGGGAAATGTTCTAGTGCTAGCAAAAAAACCACTGCTCTTGCATATGGCTAAGCCAAGAAGAAGGGAAACTTGGGGATGGGAAACAGCAGGGAAAGCTCTTCCACCAAATTATAAACAAGATAGTAATTGGGGCTGGAGAAATAATATCCTCATGTTCTTCCAAGGCTGCAAAAAAATCAGTGGCAGAAAAACGAGATCTAAGATCTCTTTCCAGTTTTCCAGTCCCATTCTGCATCTAGACCATGCTATTTTTTATTTAAGGGAAAACAAACAAACAAAGAAAAAAAAGGGAGGAAAAAAAAGAGAGATCCTAATCTGAGATGAACTTTGGGCTTGATATTTGAACACATAGCTTGCAGTATCCTGAAGGCTCTGGCACTGCATTTATCTGGAGCAAACAAACATTTTGCCTACTCCGAAGCCCAGTGAAATGGCAGAATCTGAACTTGGGGTAATTTGCAACTGTCTGAAGCCTCCGGTCTATGCTGAAGCATTATCACACATAGGGCAGGTTGCTGCCCCATCTCACCCCAGGTGACAAAGGCAGCCCAAACACTGGAGAAGAATCAGGCTGTCCTCTCCTGGAGCAGGACAGTAGATGCACCTAGAGCGTGGCCAGGCATGCCTGACTGCTGCTAGCAGGGGTCCGTTCCACTCTCTGCAGGTCGAGCCCTGCTGAAGCTAATGGCACATTTCAGCAGGGAATAAGGCCTGTGAATTGCAGCTGTACATGAATATTGATAATAGCCGCCAAACGCTCTTCTTTCTATCTCCCCTCCCAGGAGGGGTGAAGTGCTTTTTCAGCAAGGGTGGGACAGTGCTTCCAGTGAGGCAGGAAGGGGAAAATTGTCTCCTGTTTCTGCTGCCTCAGGGCTCACTATTAATCCTATGAAAATTAGTGGTGAAGCTGCCATTTACTTTGGAGGAGGCAGGATCAGACCCTCATTTTCCTGCCAGACAACACACCCTCATAATTATGTATTCACACCATATTTTGATAATGGTTCCTTACAGACTAATTAATATGAATGTTTAAGAAGTCTAGTTTTAATATGTTAGTACTGAAGAAGAGACTGCAGTCCTGTGAGAGATTATACATATTTCCCGCTGATGAGTACCTTAAATCTGAACGCGTATGGAAGAGGGGAGCATATGAATCTACAGAGCAAGATACAGACGCTTCTTTTACAGGATGGATTTTATACAATTAAAATCAGTTTTCCTGGGAGCAGTGGCGAAGATTATTTTTAGTTTCTAATAGATGTGTCTCTGTTTGAGGTCTAATAACATGCAAACTCTGAAGCTTTTCCTGCCATCTAGAGGTGTGGATTCTCTGGTGACTAATAGAGTGAGCTGCCTTTGTGGCATCTCTCTCACCACAGCACTAACAGAGTCTTTTTCTTCTATCCAGACAGCTATTTTCATGAAGATTGCAGGGACTTAGCAACTTTGAAATTGCTTTATTTCTATCAATTCTTGTTGATGGGCACAAAAGCTCCTGAGAAAGGAAAGAAGGATGGGCAAACAGACATCATCACCCCCTAAGACCTATTTCCTTAGGAAAGCAGCTTAAAAAACAGTTGTAAAATGAAAATAACCCCCTTTCTTAAAAAAAAAAAACAAACACAAACCAAAACAACAGCGAGAGCAATGGAAATGGAAATCAGTGCTAATGATCTGACTCACAGGGGTCTCATCATTAACAGGAACTGACTCATTGCATTTGTTAGAAATTGCCATGATGCTATTTTATCTGCCCTCTGTGTCTTGGGAGCAGAGCTGAGAAGGCCAGAAGAGGCTTACCCCAAGCATAGACCACGGTGGCAGGCTTGGCTGGTCCCTTATAACATGACGTGGTTCCAGTGAACAAGCTATATTTGGCTTTTTTCATACCTGATTTAAAGTTGTCCCTGATCTGAACACATATTACCACGAGAGCTAAGGCACAGTGAAAGTCCTGGAGGTTACTTCTAATACCTATATCCGTTCAGGGATAGTTGTGACCATGCGAGTGGCTTGGCTCAGAGTGTTTACATGACGGAGGTCTCCTCTGCTTCCTGCCACAGAGGAAACAAAAAATATATCTCAGGCTTTATGGTTTTTGCTGTGTGGGGCAGAGTCTGCAATATACATCTGAGCTATATGATGGGCTATAGATACATGGTACATGATACTAGCACATGGTACTTGAAAGGCTGTCACAGTACACTGCAGTTAAGGAGCATACCTTAGAGCAAGGTGAGGTGCCACCAGGTGACATGCACCCTGGCCATCACGCTCTACCACCACTTCTCTCCTTCCAGGACAGCCTCTGCCAGGCAGCCACAGCACAAGGACCAGCCTCATTTGGTGCTGAGCAAGCACCTGCATACCAGTGCAAACAGTTTGCAAAAAGATGGAGCCTGGAGGCAAGGACAGCGTGATGTCTGATCCCACTTACTCCTAGTGCTCAAGTCATGGTTAGTCATTTTTTCTAGCCCATCTGCTATCCTGACCTTTTCAACAGCTGACAACAGTGCAAGGACATGAGAGCTTCCATGTGATGGTTGCTTAAAAACAAACACACACTGTACTCTGTTGCCAAATATTTGTATTATTGAAGAAGTCAGGAGCCTTGGCCATGGCTGAGAATCCATTGTTTGAGGTACTACAAGAGTGGAACAAAAGGACAGTGTCTAATTAATAATAAAACAAAAAGCCTAAATATAACTCCAAAGACAAAAGGTGAGGGAGTAAAAGAACACAGTAAGACAACATATTTAACTTTAAAAGCAGAAGTCACCTAAGCACAGTCAAGTGTTTCTGTAGGCATCACCACAAAGAATGGTTTTAATCTGGAGCTGGAGAAAGGTAAAGAAATAATTAGAAGGATATTTAAAGGGTGTTCCATGGGGCCTAAGGGTCTGTGAGACCACAGAGGGAACATGGGAAAAGCAAGGTAAAGACGGTGGCGTCATGGGCTGACCAGAGTAGAAAGTCCAGCTTGCTGGTTGTAGTTGTCTGGCAGCTACACTGAAACCAACGAAAATCGTCAAATGCCCCCCCTTATCTGACAGCCTGTGAAGTCAGTCAGCGCCAAGAAAGTGCAAGTTCTGGTATTGCATTCAGCTCACTTAGTAGGTAGGCGGTGGGCACTAACTCAGCAGCCCCTGAGAAAGGGGAAGTGTCAAGTAAAAGTGGAAAATTAACTACTTTTCCCACCTCTCGAGGTAATCCTGGCAGATCAAAGCTGAAGCACAACGGAAGGCAGCTTGAGGAAATTTAAACTCCTTTACTACTTATCCTTTACTTCTGCGGCTGAGATCTGGGCGGCTGGCAGAGAATTCCCCATGAACTCCACTTCCCTTTGAAATATGTGCCCCCAGTTAATCTGAGAGAGTCCAGATCTGCAGACATTCTTAAAAGGTCCATCTTTTGAAGGGGTATCTTTAGAAGGGCAATGCTGCCTGAAAAATGAAAGCTAATATAGGAATAAACCTTCCTTCAGCTTTTTGCTGCAGTTACAGAAGAATGATCTTCCGCCTAACAGATGAGGTGTTGTACCATTTCTAGCTTTACCACCAATTTCCCACATGCTTTAGGCAAAGCACAATTTTTGTTCATACATTCCATTATATATATAACATATAATCTATATTATATTATTTATATATATTAAATTTATG